>NC_134688.1:184341941-184641941 GCF_050947455.1 Rhinoderma darwinii | reverse complement strand
TCACGCTGTGACGTCACTCACAGGTCCTGCATCGTGTCAGACGAGCGAGGACACATCGGCACCAGAGGCTACAGTTGATTCTGCAGCAGCATCAACGTTTGCAGGTAAGTAGCTACATCGACTTACCTGCAAACGCTGATGCTGCTGCAGAATCAACTGAAGCCTCTGGTGCCGGTGTCCTTGCTCGTCTGACACGATGCAGGACCTGTGAGTGACGTCACAGCGTGATCTCTCGAGAACACGGCTGTGTGTCTGCACTGCCAGAAGCTGGGCGTTCTGAAGAGAAGTGGATGATACTTCTCGTCAGAACGCCCAGCTAGTAAAAGTAGTAAAAATGCCCCGATGTACGCACATAATACACGCCCAGTTGTACTTTTACTTTTCAACACGCCCAGTTGTACTTTTGCAAGCCTCATTTGCATAAATACAAAAATGGTCATAACTTGGCCAAAAATGCTCGTTTTTTAAAAATAAAAACGTTACTGTAATCTACATTGCAGCGCCTATCTGCTGCAATAGCAGATAGGGTTTGCAAAATCTGGTGACAGAGCCTCTTTAATAAAAGTGGGATTTGAAGAGGCATACTGTTTGAAATAAACATGTTGCAGATTATAGTTAAATCCGAATTTTGCATTGTAATGAAGACACAAAGAAATATTGTAATGGGATTAGTTCACAAAGAGTTTTGCACTGTATTTTATCATTTGAACAGACTGCATGCACTGCAAGATTACAACAAAACAAAAAAACAATAGCAAAAGTCCCAGTACATTTTTGTTATTTTTGAGATCTAGGGGTTGGAAAAACGCCACATAAATGCCACAGCTGGAGCATGCTAGATTATTTTCTTTAAAAACGCTTTTTGCCCTAAAAATGACAGTGTATAATAAATTAGAATATCTTCAAAAAGTTAATTTATTTCAGTAATTCAGTTCAAAAAGTAAAACTCATATATTATATAGATTCATTACACATAGAGTGATCTATTTCCAGCCTTTTTTTCAGTTAATGAAAACCCCAAATTTAGCCGTCTACCAGGAATTTTCGAGCACTACATGCTTCCCTCTGCTGACAAGCTTTATGGAGATGCGGATTTCATTTTCCAGCAGGACTTGGCACCTGCCCACACTGCCAAAAGTACCAATACCTGGTTTAATAACCACAGTATCACTGGGCTTGATTGGCCAGCAAACTCGCCTGACCTAAACCCCATAGAGAATCTATGGGGTATTGTCAAGAGGAAGATGAAACACCAGACCCAACAATGCAGACGAGCTGAAGGCCGCTATCAAAGCAACCTGGGCTTCCATAACACCTCAGCAGTGCCACAGGCTGATCACCTCCATGCCACGCTGCATTGATAACACCTCAGCAGTGCCACAGGCTGATCGCCTCCATGCCACGCCGCATTGATAACACCTCAGAAGTGCCACAAGCTGATCGCCTCCATGCCACGCCGCATTGATAACACCTCAGCAGTGCCACAGGCTGATCGCCTCCATGCCACGCCGCATTGATAACACCTCAGTAGTGCCACAGGCTGATCGCCTCCATGCCACGCCGCATTGATAACACCTCAGAAGTGCCACAAGCTGATCGCCTCCCTGCCACGCCGCATTGATGCAGTAATTCATGCAAAATGAGCCCCGACCAAGTATTGTGTGCATATACTGTACTTACTTTCAGTAGGCCAACATTTTAGTATTACAAATAATTTTTGAAATTGGGCTTATATAATATTCAAATTTTCTTAGACACTAAATTTTGGGGTTTTATTAACTGTTAACCATAATCATCAACATTAAAATAAAAAAAAATGGTGGAAATAGATCACTCTGTGTGTAATGAATCTATATAATATACGAGTTTCACTTTTTGAATTTAATTACTGAAATAAATTAACTTTTTGATGATATTCTAATTCATCGAGAAGGACTAGTATATATATATATATATATATATATATATATACAAATTTATCAAAGAGAAAAAAAAAAATAAAAATAAAAAAATATATATATATATATATATATATATATATATATGACATGGAAAGCGAGAGAGAGGGAGAGAAGGAGCGAGAGAGACCAATCATCTATATAATTAAAATCACCTGCCTAATATTATGTAGATACCCCCCTTTCCCTGCTAAATCAGCTTTGACCCATCAAGGCATGGACTTCACAAGACCTCTGAAGGTGTCCTGTAGTCAGTGGCAGATCCCCATAGGTCCGTTGTGGGCGGCTGATGATGACATCATCGCACCATTTGCATCACTCCGCTGGATGCGGCCTGGTCAGAAGAGGCCAGGTCTGCATAGTTGGAGAAGAGGACGGCGCTGGAATGGGGACAGGTAAGTGTGGCACTATCTACATGGGGGTGGCGCATTCTAGAGGGAGCTGTGTGCCGTATCTACAGTTGGGTTGTGCTTTCTGCAGGGGCCGTGTGGTGCTTTCTACAGGGTGCTGTGGGGCATTGACTACAGGGGGGGTGGCGCTATCTACTGGGGATGTGTGGGACTATCTGCAGGGGGGCTGTGTGATACTATCTGCAGTGGGGCTGTTTGGCACTATCTATATGGGGGTGTGTGGCACCATTTATAGGGGGGGCTCTATAGCACTATCTCCATGGGGTCTGTATGGCGCTATCTGCAGGGGGGCTGTGTGGCACTATCGACAGGACTGAGTGTGATGCTATCTACAGGGGGTGTGTGAGGCACTATATACATGGGTGATGTGTGGAACTTTCTACAGGGGGCTGTGTGCAGCGCTATCTACATGGGGTGTGTGATGCTATCAACAGGGCGTTGTGTGTGATGCTATCTACAGGGGCTGTGTGTGGCGCTATCTACAGGGTGCACTGTGTATGTGGTGCTTTATTTTACAGTGATTGACACAATTATATTCAGGTACACAGTGTTTAGGACTATTTTATTCAGGGGCACAGTGTATGTTTATTATTTTATTTAGGAGCACAGTGTGAGGCACCATGAGAATTTTATGTTCGTTTATCTTCGACACTATTTGATTTCATACAGGCTCATAGACACAGTTCTGTCATGTGCATGAGGCCTAAAACAGCTAAGAAAGACAAAAAATTTGCACTCAGCTGCACAGAAAAAAATATATAACAGCCCTACTTATAATATGTTCATATATCATTATTCTGAATATATCATGTTCAGAATCCTAATGCTTTCAGATTAGTCATCACATTTAATATTCTCCTAACTTGGTCTTTGTCACTGCTGTGTAGGGGTTGGGAACTAACAACTAGACTTGAGCATCATTTCGGATGTTTTCAAGGTTTTCAATGTTTGATCCCCTGCGTATGCTCTTGACATATATAACAGATCAGTAAAAGTTTTTTCTTAGATTTTGAAAAGTCAATTGCATTGCATACCATATAAGCGTATTAGAAAAATACACATATCCATATTCACATACAAGTTACTATCTCCCGGGACCCCCGCCGATCAGCTGTCTTGCAACCGTAGTGCAATAATGTGATGTGAAGGGGTCCTAAAGTTTCTGTTTATTTTATGGTAGTTAAATGGGTTTTTGAGCCAGTAAAAAATGATGGCCTATCCTCAGGATAGGCCATCAATAGCTGATGGGTCAGGGTCCGACTCCCGAGACCCCCACCGATCAGTTGTCTTGAAGGGGGTGCAGTGCTCGTACGAGAGCTTCTTCCCCTTCATTTCCACTTGCTTACTGTGAATTATCGACATACATGTAGCGGTGATTCACAGGTACTCCAGCCTACTTCTCCCATTGAAGTGAATGGGTGAAGAAGGCTGCAATACCGGTGAATCACCGCTACATATGTGTCGACGATTCACAGTGAGCAAGTAGAAATGAAGGGGAAGCTACTATTAGGCATCCTTTTAACGCATCCATCACCCATAGACTATAAAGGTATCCGTTTACCTATATGTCATAAAAAGCTATTAAAAAGCTCATGACATATGCATTAAAGTATGTCTGTGACGTATGCCATAGAGTAGCATACATCACCCATAGGCTCCCAAAAAGTATACCACGCAGTATACTTTTTTTAACTGGATTCCGTTGTATAGAATAGGTATACTATACTGATTTATGCCAGCGCAAGGTAGTACAGAAAGACACTCGTTTGGCTTCCGTTGGTCCAATGGAGCCCTAGGTACACGTTTAAGGTGTATGTCCAAAGCTTTTCCGATGTGCACGCTAAACATAGGGAAAGAACGTAATGTGATGAGGGCCTATAAAAGTACAAAAATATTTTCAGGTCATTTTAAACAACATAAACAACATTTACAACAACAATAAATCCGGGTAGAAATGCAACGACTATCAACATGCGTGAAGACATCCTTTTGGGGGTTTATAATAAGCACTCTGATCTCATTATAGTTGTAAATTGGTAAGAGTGTTACGTTCAGCATTTGCATTTAAAATTTATCTTACATTTCCAAAAGTGTTACTGCAGTGTTTTTCGAAGGAGCTTTATGATTCAATATGATGGACTTCTGTTCTAGTGTTCAAACTCTATAACAATATGTATCAGTCTTACAATTAAATAAAGTACAGACCGAGCAGTCTTTTAGCTGTTTTTTACGGTTTCATAATAATTTCATAAAAGTTGTAGTGTTTTATAAAATAAAACAAAAGAACAATAAATAGCATAAGCAAACGCACTTAATCTTATAGTAACAACATCAATAAAAAAGCAGCCTGCACAGTATTTCTGCTTGGAGACATTTTACAAATCTGCATCAAAGTTATTTTTTAGCAATATTTTAAAGATATAGCAATAGAGAAAACTACATAATCAGAATTATGGCCGTTAAGGTATTATGGTTTGGGAAGACGTGCCATGAATTGTGTACTAGCAGCTTTTAAGCTGCTGAGATGTGCTCTTGGCAAAGCACAAACTGTACTGCATTTTGTAGTTATATGCAGCATGTAAGCATTTTCAATAGCCGTAGCACGTTCCAGCAGTTGCAAGGTAAGAATACATGTTGATTTGCAATTTTAAGTGACACATTAGGAGAGATGTATTAATACTGGCATACCATGTAAGAAATGTGCCAGTCTCTCCCACAGTGCAGTGTTCTCCATATTATTCAACAGGAAGTGTACACTACTGTATATTGATAAATATGGCGTAAGGGTATAAACAACACCAGATCAGCACAAATACCACATTTTTATATGTATTTTCACCAGGAAAATTGTGTAAAAGCATTGATAAGTCTGCTCCAACTTTTTAAATTAGATTCTGCTTTTGTCTTAAAAGATGCATTAAACTAACACTTCAGATGGCCCCAAAATAGTGTGTCTGCTACAGATGTCATACAGCACTTCCACTAGTTTCCACATGCCACCTGTGCAGCACAGTTGATGAACCTCGCTGCGCTCATCCATTATATGGGTCATGCCTAGAAGAGACTGGCTGAGCAGTGACTCTTGTAGTTGTATTCGGTCATTCTTTTGTGTCTGCTAAAGAGTCTAAAACGACAATTAGATTGAGAAGGATCTGAGGGACTTTATTTGGGAAACATAGTAAGGGTAGTACTATCTACAGGGAACGCTACTACCTACAGAGGGGTCTATGGGGAGAACTATCTATAGAGGGCTCTACTGGGAGCACTACCTACAGAGGGCTCTACTGGCAGCACTATCTACAGGGGGCACTCTGTGTGGTGCATTACTTTACAGTGTTTGAAACAATTTTATTCAGGGACACAGTGTATGTTACTATTATATTCAGGGGCACAGTGTGTAGTGCTATTATATTCGGGGACACAGTGTATGATACTATTATATTTGGGGGCATAGAGTGCGGTACCATAAGAATTTGCTCTTCGTTTATAGGTGCAGAAATGTTGAAAAGTGAGCTTCCAAAGACACCTGAGCAGCAAATGTACCCATTTCTGCAGAAATGGGTCATGGCCAGGAGGCATCATAGAGTTCTGGACCAGATGGAAAAGTAAAGAGAATGACAAGAATCTGAGAAGTCATCACCGGTGAGTCACTAAATGTAAATGTTTATTCTCCCTGTGACTGCTCAGTACTGTAGTCACTGTATGATTTGCAGCGAGATGATGTGTGTATCGTTCTTTTTTGTGAAACAGCAACTCCCAGCATATCCTTACCATCGTTCTGGCTATACTGGGAGCTGTAGTTTTATGCTGTACAAACTTATATGGCAGGGGTTAAACTAAATGTGCAAATTATCTCTGTACTGAGCTGTATTTGTACTGGTGCTGTCTATATGCACTGAGCTAGGTTCTGGTTATATATATCCAAAAAAGATATATGTTTTGAGCTTGGTTATTCTGATATATGTACTGAGCTTTGTTCTGGTGCTGTATATATGTACTGAGCTTTGTTCTGGTGCTGTATATATGTACTGAGCTTGGTTATGGGGCTGTATTTCTGTACTGAGCTTTGTTCTGGTGCTATATATATGTACTAAGCTTTGTTGTGGTGCTGTACATATGAACTGAGCTTGGTTCTGGTGCTGTATTTATATGCAGAGCTTAGTTCTGGAGTTGTATATATGTTCTGAGCTTTTTTCTGGTGTTGTATGTATGTACTGAGCTTTGTTCTGGTGTGTATATATGTACTAAGCTTTGTTGTGGTGCTGTATGTATGTACTGAGCTTGGTCTTGGTGCTGTATTTATATGCAGAGCTTAGTTCTGGAGTTGTATATATGTTTTGAGCTTCTCTTTGGTGCTGTATATATGTATTGAGCTTGGTTGTTATGATGAATATAACTCCATACAGCACCACAACAAAGCTTAGTACATATATACAAAAATGCACTATGTAGGTAGTGCAGTGTATTAGAATAACGATCAGGGCTTTATGCCTTCAAGTCCCCTAGTGGGACAAAAAAAAAAGTTAAAAAAGTTAATAAACATGTTGTTAAAAAGTAAAAAAAAGAGTTTCAACTTAAAAAAACAATAACTGCCTTTTTTTCCTATAATGAGTCTTTTATTATAGAGAATAACACAAAACATTTAAAAAAAAAGTGCACGTATGTGGTATCACCACGTCCGTAATTACCCGATCTATAAAAAGATCATGGTATTTACCTGCGCAGTTAACACCGTAAAAAAAATAAAAATATAAACATTTTTTATATACAAAAATAAAAAACAATTTCATAATTGCTGTTTTTTGGTCATTACCCCTCCTAAAACAGAATAAAAAGTGATCTAAAAGTTGCATGTAATTCAAAATTATACCATTAAAAACTAAAGCCCTCCCACAGCTTTTTTGACAGAAAAATAAAGTTATGGAAACACAAAAAATGTATTATTTGAAACAAAAGAGATTTTATTGTGCAGATGCTGCAAAACATAAAAAAAACTATATACATATGGTATCGCCGAAATCGTATAGACCCGGGAATAAAGTAAAATTGCCATTTATAGTGCATGGAAGAACGCTGTAAAAAAAAGGAATAAAAAAACATTAACAGAATTGCGGGTTTTTGGTCACCTTGCTTGTGAAAAAATGAAATAAAAAGTGATCAAAAAATTGCATGTATACAAAATGGTACCAATGAAAACTACAGATTGTCCCGCAACAAACAAGCCCTCACACAGCTCCGGTGGTGAAAAAATAAAAAAGTTCTGGCTCTCAGAATATGGCGATGCAAAATGAGCAGTGTTCCAAAAGCGGATAAGATTGGGCACCATTTATCAGTGCGACACATTTATGAATTATTATTTATTTATCGCATTATTATAGCGTCTTACTATGCCGTGATGTACTCTTCACAGCTTACATATTCCACACATTATAAACTGAAATACCAGCAAAACCCCAAACTGAACTTAAGCAAAATCTATGCTCCAAAAGCCCAGACAGCAGTTTACGTCCACATATATGGCATCGCCATACCCGGGAGAACCCGCTTAACAGTTTGAGGTATTTTTCCTCAGTGGCACGAACTGGGCGCAACATATTGTGCACTAAAATGGCATATACCTGTGGAAAATTGCAATTTTCACTTTCACTTTCATTTTTAATAAAAAAAAAAAAACCTATCGGGTCAAAATGCTCACTACACTTCTTAAAAAATGCCTTGAGGGGTGCAGTTTCCAAAATGGGGGTCACTACCTGGGTTTTTTTTTTTTTTACTATTTGACCCCAGAGCCCTGCCATTGTGGACCAATGCTGCGAAAATCACCAAAATAGGCCTCAAATGCGCATTTGCTCTTTCACTCCTAAGCCCTATCATATGTCCAGGCAAATGACAAATGCCTTGAGAGGTGTACTTTACAAAATGGGTCACTTCTCAGGGTTTTACACTTTACTCTGATACCTAAGGGAGCTCTGCAAATGTGACATGGCGCCTGTACACTAGTCCAGCAAAATCTGTGCTCTAAAAGCCAAATGGCGCTCCTTCCATTTTGAGCTCTGCCATGTGCCCAAACAGCAGTTTAGGGCCACACCTGGGGAGAAATTGAGTAACAAATTGTGTGGTGTTTTTTTTTCCTATTACCCCTCGTGATAAAAAATTGGGAGCAAAAACTACATATTTCTGGAAAAAATTTATTATTATTTTCACTGCCTAATTCTAATAAACTCTATGAAACACCTGTGGGATCAAAATGCTCACTACACCCCTAGATGATTGCCATGAGGGGTATAGTTTTCAAAAAGGAGTCACTTCTCAGGGGTTTCTGCTGTACTGGTACCTCAGGGGCTCTGCAAATGCGGCATGGCGCCAAAAAAACAGTCAAGCAAAATCTGCATGCCAAAGTAGCACTCCTGCCGTTCTGAGCCCTGTGGTGTGTCCAAACAGCAACTTATGACCACAAATGGGGTATTGCCGTATCGGGAGAAATTGTTTTACAAGTGATGGGGTGCTTTTTCTCCTTTATTCTTTGTAAAAATGAAAAAAATTCAAAATTTTTGTGGAAAAAATGTAGATTTTCATTTTCACTGCCTAATTCCAATAAATTCAGCATAACAGTGGTGTTAAAATGCTCACTATACTGCTAGATAAATTCCTTGAGGGGTGTTGTTTCCCAAATGGGAGTCACTTTTGCGGGGTTTGCACTGTTTTGACAGCGAAATTTGAGCTCCAAAATTAAAATGGTGCTCCTTCCCTGCTGAGCCCTGCTCTGTCTCCAAACAGCAGTTTATTACCACATATGGGGTATTGCTGTGCTCAGAAGAGTTTGCTTTATAAATGGTTTTTCTCCTTTATCTATTGTGAAAATGAAAAAATCTGTGCAAAAACTATATTTTATTAGAAAAAATTTACATTTTCAATTTCATAGCCTAATTCCAATAAATTCTGCAAGAAACCTGTGGTGTCAAAATTATAAAAATACCCCAAGATAAATTTCTTGAGGGGTGTAGTTTCCAAATTGGGGTAACTTTTTGGGGGTTTACGCTGTTTTCGTCCCTCCTGGGCATTGCAAACACGACATGGCACTGAATACCATTCCAGCAAAATCTGCGCGCCAAAATCCAAATGGCGCTCCTTCCCTTCTGAGCCCTGCCGTGGGTCCATGCAGCAGTTTATTACCGCATATTGGGTATTTCCGTATTCGGGAGAATTTTGGGGTGCTCTTTCTCCTTTATGCCTTTTAAAACTATTTTTTGTTTAAAAGATTTTCATTTTTACAGACTAAGGCCTTATTCACACGAACGTGTCCGCGCAAAAGTTCAGTGTGGCATCAGTATGTGGTGCGTGCGTGATTTACGCGCATATGGCAGTGTGATGACACTCTGTTTTTATGTTTACAAACATAAATGCAGGAGGTGCTTTTCTTGTTTCATTCATTTATTTTACTACTGTAGCGCAAATCACGCGCGCCACATGGAAGTGCTTCCATGTGCCGTGCAGGATTTTCACACACCCATTGACTTCAGTGGGTGCGTGATGCGTGAAAAACGGGCAAGTATGGGACATGTCGTGAGTTTTACGCAGCGCACATACGCTGTGTGAAAATCACAGACTGTCTGAACGGCCCCATTAACTAACATAGGTCCATGCGACGCGCATGATTTTCACATCATCCCTGTGTATTACCCCCAACATCCCTGTCTAAAACCCCATCATCCCTGTATATAACCCCATCATCCCTGTGTATTACCCCCATCATCCCTGTATATAACCCCATTGTGTGTATATACAGGGATGATAGGGTTATATACGGGAATGGAGGTAATTATTCCTGTATATAACCCCCATCATCCCTGTATATAACTCCCATCATCCCTGTGTATAACCCTCATCATCCCTGTGTATAAACCCATCATCCCTGTGTATAACCACCATCATCCCTGTATATAACCGCCATCATCCCTGTATATAACTGCCTTCGTCCCTGTATATAAACACCATCATCCCTGTATAGGATGTTGGAGGTAATACACAGGGATGATGGGGGTTATATACAGGGATGATTGGGGTAATACACAGGGATATTGGGGGTTATATACAAGGTTGATGGGGGTTATATACAGGAATGACGGAGTAATACACAGGTATGATGATTATATACAGGGATGATATTAGCTGTGTATTAGTTGCAACATCCCTTATCTAACCCTATCATCCCTGAATATAACCCCCATCATCCCTGTATATAACCGCCATCATACCTGTATATACCAGCCATTATCCCTGTATATAACCCCCATCATCCCTGTATATAACCTCATCATCCCTGTGTATTATCCCCATCATCGCTGTATATAACCCTATCATCCCTGAATATAACTCCCATCATCCCTGTATATAACCGCCTTCATCCCTGTGTATAACGCATATCATCCCTGTGTATAACACTCATCATCCCTGTACAGATGTAGCCGTCTTTACCTTGACTTTTAATGCATTAAATACACAGTGGAAAGATCCTTTATCTTGACTTTTTGTAATGACTTTTCAATGGCTTTTGTTGTGCGAAATCAGGCTGCAGCAAGTTATCCGTGTCAAGATAAAGATGGCTACATCCGTATATAACCACCCTCATCCCTGTGTATAACCCCTATCATCCCTGTGCATTAGCCGCAACATCCCTTATCTAACCCTATCATCCCAGAATATAACCCCCATCATCCCTGTATATAACTGCCATCATCCCTGTATATACCAGCCATTATCCCTGTATATAACCCCCATCATCCCTGTATATAATCCCCAACCCCCTGTGTGATTATTACTGGGTGTGTGTGACTGTGCAGGGAGCTGGGTGACTGTAATTAGAGCAGGAAATTACCCTGTGAACATAGAGGGGCATGGCATTATGCAAATAGCTAAGATCCTGTGGAGGAAGAGGGGGGAATGTAAGTTGTCTTCTTAGATACGTGTGTAAAACACGGCTGTCACTTGGATGTGATCCGAGTGACGGCCTTGCTTTCTGCCGCTCGCTCGCTCTCTTCTCCTGCTCTCAGTGCAAAATGCATGTGAGGAGGAGGAGGAGATTTTTTTGCTCCCTATGGGAATCCCTTATCTCCGGCCACAGTGTTGCCAAAGATGTGGCCGGGAATTACGGCCCAGGAGAATTCTCCGTCTTCACTGTCCATATATGGACAGTGATGTCAGGGACTTCTCCTGGAGTGGTCCCCTACAGTGGCTCTAACTACAGGAAGGGGGGATTCTACGAGGAGGTGCCATATACAAGGGGTGTGCCATATACAGGGGTGCTATGTGCAAGGGGGCTGTTTGGCACTACCTACAAGGGGCTGTGTGGCACTATCTACTGGAGGGTGGTATGGCACTACCTACAGGGGGGCTGTGTGGCACTACCTACATGGGGGCTGTGTTGTACTACCTACAGGTGGGCTAGGTGGCACTACCTACAAGGGGGCTGTGGCCGTATCTAAAGAGGGCAATGCGTGGCATTATCTACAGAGGGCAGTGTGTGGCATTATCTACTGAGAGCAGTGTGTGGCAGTATCTACAGGGGGCTGTGTGTCATTATCTACACAGGGCAGTGTATGGCATTATCTACAGGGGGCTGTGTGGCAGTATCTACAGAGGACAGTGTGTGACATTATCTACAAGGGGCTGTGGCAATATCTACAGGGGGCTGTGTGGCATTATCTACAGAGGGCAGTGTGTGGCATTATCTATAGGGTGGCTGTGACAGTATCTACAGGGTGCTGTGTGGCATTATCTACAGAGGGAGGTGTGTGGCAAAAAAAATGGCAAATGAAAGTCATCTGTTTTTAAAACTGACAGAGAAAAAAAATCTGATGCAAAACAGGTCAAAATCGGTCATTAAAAATGGAAACACGGCCCGACATGGAAATAGAACGGATGCAAAACGGATGAAAAACGGCTGAGAAATACAGACCATAACGGCCGTTTTTATCGGCCGACACTCGGACCCTGTCGTGTGAATAGAGCCTTAATGAGCCGGAAAATGCAACACAGACAGCAAGAAGCAGTAGATAGATGAAAATTAGTATAACTGCAGAATCAGACTACACAATGTTTGATTCTAGTCTGTAACCATGGAGACACTTAGATCTGTACAGGAGCTGTAGATACAATATCATAGAATTTTAAGATTATTTGCAAATTTGTTTAATTTTTATTTTAGATGCATTGACTCAACACAAAAATTGGATTCAAAGGTATACAAAGCCTTTAAAGGTAATGTGTCGGTAGATTTTTTTTTTTAATTAAACTGTTAGTGTATAAGTGATTAAACATTGTTCTAATTTTTTTAATTTTTTCACGATTTAGGAAATATTATAAATTAGATTCTAATTTATAACATTTCCCAGTGCTGGTCACTAGATGGAGCAATTCCCAAAATTGCAGCATTGGCATGTGGTAAAGCAACCACATTGCTTTATGCTGCAAAATTTGGGAAAACTCACTCGCTCTAGTGAGCTCACAGAATCCCCCCTCCTTTATCCTGGCTAGTGCCGGGAGAAACGAGGGGACTGAGCGGTCAAACCTCCTACACTGTGTGCGGCCATTTTTTGAGCTAACACACAGTGTAGTAGGTTTACATACAGTAGTAAACACACAGTAAAACACGTACATACACAGACCTAACTTACCTGCTCCTGCCGCCGCCGCTCCCTCCAGTCCGTCCGCTCCCTCCGCTCCAAGTGCACAAGTCCGGAAGCCGCGACCGGAAGTAGTAATCTTACTGTCCGGCCACGGCTTCGGGTCCACAAGAAAATGGCGCCGGACGTCGCTCGGCCGAAGACCTTCAATTTGGACGGCGTACAGCATAGTGGATGGAACGGGCCCCGTTCGCATTCACTATGGGGCTGTATGTGCCGTATTCCATGTCTGTATGTGTCGTTAATCGACACATACAGAGATGGAAAAAAAAATGGCAGCCCCCATAGACAAGAAAAAGTGAAAAAATAAAAAAAAGTAAAACACAAACACAAAAATAAATACATTTTTTTTAAATAAAACACTAAAAGCAAATTGATCTAAAAATTATTTTTTTCTCGACACTCGTCTTTTGAAGATCAAAAATAAATCAGTGTGGCAAATAGGCAATAATAGAGAAATTCATAGTTTTTCAAAACATTGTAGAAACTGTGGCTGGTGATACTATGGGTACTTTTTAGCCCTATGCTCCCTAATGTGAACAACTGCCATTTCAACAGTGCTATAACAAATGCAATATGTCAATGGTGAGGTTAAATGGCATAAAGAGAGAGAGATCAACAATGTATTCATTTTTGCTGTATATACACTATATGGACAAAAGTATTGGGATACCTTCATATTACACCTACATGATTTTTTATGACATTCCATTCTAAATCCATAGGCATTAAGAAATAATTGGTTCCCCTTTGCAGATAAAACAGCTTTCATTCTTTAGGGAAGGTTTTATACAAGATTTTGGAATGTGTCTGTGGGAATTTTTGCCCATTCATCCAGAAGAGCATTTGTGAGGTCAGATACTGATGTTGGATGCCAAGTCAACATCTTGAACTCTTTGTTATGTTCCTCAAACAATTCCTGAACAATTTTTTCATTATGGCAAAGTGCATTATCCTGCTGAAAGAAACCACTGCTATTAGGGATTACCATGAAGGGGTGTACTTGGTCTGCATCAATGATTATGTAGATGGCTCATGTCAAAGTAACATCCACATGAATGCCAGGAGCCAAGGTTTCCCAGCAGAACATTGCCCAGAGAATCACACAGCCGCTGGCATGTGTTCTTTCCATAGAGTATCCTGGTGCCATCTCTTCCCCAGGTAAGCAACACATACTTACCTGACCATACACATGATGTAAAAGAAATCCTGATTCATCAGATCAGGCCAACTTTTTCCATGACTTCATTGTTCATTTCTTCTGATGCTCACATGCCCATTGTAGGACGCTTATGGAAATGGACACTGGTCAGCATGGGCACTCTGACTGGTTTGACACCTATAACACTTTTTTATCATAGCCAACATTAAGTTTTTATCAGCAAGTTTTGCTACAGTAGCTCTTCTTCTCCTACCACTGAATACCAGAAACACCCCACAGGACCTGCCGTTTTGAAGATGCTCTGACTCTATCCATCACAATTTGGCCCTTGGCGAAGTTGCTCAGATCCTTACACTTGCTAATTTTTTTGTCTTCTAACACATCAACTTCAAGAACATACTGCTCACTTGCTGCCTAATATATCCCACCCAGTGTTGTAGCTAGCGGGGGCGGGGGGCAGGCAGTGGGTGGCCCCGAGCCCACTAAGATGGTGGGGTCCACTGAGATGGTGGGGTCCGCCGCTCCCACCATCACCGCCTCCAGTGGCGGACACAGACTGCAAAAGGCCCCTGTGCAGATAATGTGCCAGGGCCCCCCCGCCCCCCCCCCCAATACCGACAAAGTTACCTAAACATATATATGCATATAAAAATAAACCTTACTAATAAAAATTATGAAGGAAGATTTATATTGTACATTTTATTACCAGTTTAGAACACAAGTAACACATTTTTTTCCGGGTTAAATTCTTATCTAAACTAAGTCCCTAAATGTGGGCAAAGAAAATGAAAAACCTATACTCACCTCCTCCGGCGCCTCCGTTCCCCCTCCGCAGCCCCTATCCCTTTCTGTGTTTACAAAGCTGCTGTGGTGACGCGCGGTCGATGGCACATGACCGCTGCAGCCAATCAATGCCCTCAACAGCGATTTGCTGTGGAACTACTGTCCTCAGCAGCACACCAATGAGGAGTTATTGGCAGCAGCGGTCACGTGCCATCGGCAGCGCGTCACCAGTGCAGCCTTGTACACTTGTAACACAGACCGAGACAGGAGGATGGGGGCTGCGGCGGGTGAACGGAGGCGAGGGAGGAGGTGAGTATAGTTTTTTTATTTTCTTTGCCCACATTTAGAGACTTAGGTTAAATTGAATCATTGAATATAACACAAAGCACTCATGCAACTGAGATGCAATAATTTAGATGATCTTATCATGCTTAGCTTACTGCACTGTTACCTATCAAGCAGGACTGAATCTCAAGATATCTACAGAGGGGGCTGTATGGCGTTATCTACAGGGGGGACTGTATGGCGCTATCAACAGAGGGGGCTGTATGGCGTTATCTACAGGGGGGACTGTATGGCGCTATCTACAGAGGGGTCTGTATGGCGCTATCTACAGGGGGGTCTGTATGGCGCTATCTACAGGGGGGACTGTATGGCGCTATCTACAGGGGGGACTGTATGGCGCTATCTACAGGGGGGACTGTATGGCGCTATCTACAGGGGGGACTGTATGGCGCTATCTACAGGGGGGACTGTATGGCGCTATCTACAGAGGGGGCTGTATGGCGTTATCTACAGGGGGGCTGTATGGCGTTATCTACAGGGGGCTGTATGGTGTTATCTACAGGGGGGACTTTATGGCGTTATCTACAGTGGGGTCTGTATGGCGTTATCTACAGGGGTTCTGTATGGCGTTCCCTACAGGGGGGGTCTGTAGGGAAAGTCATACAGCCCCCCCCTGTAGGGAACGCCATACAGACCCCCCTTTAGGGAACGCCATACAGACCCCCCTGTAGGGAACGCTATACAGCCCCCCCTGTAGGGAACGCTATACAGCCCCCCCTGTAGGGAACGCCTTACAGCCCCCCCTGTAGGGAACGCTATACAGCCCCCCCCCTGTAGGGAACGCCATACACCCCCAATCACTCAAAAAAATGCGACCTACAGTGTGAAAAGACAAAAGACATGTATCCCCTATCCACAGGATAGGGGATACATGTGTGATCGCTGGCATTGATAGGGAGAGCGGGGGACCGAAAGTCCCCCGAAGTTCTCCATCACTCACCTCTGACTTCCGGTGTCTGCGCAGCTCAAGTGTGACCGGCGCTCCATTCATTTCTACGGAGCTGCCGACACAGACCCCGGAAGTCCGAGGTTTGTGATGGAGAACTTCAGGGGACTTTCGGTCCCCCGTTCTCCCTATCAATGCCAGCGATCACACACGTATCCCCTATCCTGTGGATAGGGGATACATGTCTTATGTTTAATGGCAGAGCGGGGAGATACTCCCTGCTCTGCCGTAGTGTTCCGTGGCATCGCGCTGTAGCAGCCATAGCGGCAGCTAGCGGAGATTCCGGCCAAGGTGGGGGCCCGTGCCGGCAGGTGACGCGGGCCCCCTCATGCCGCGGCCCCGTAGCAGCCGCTACGGCTGCTATAGCAGTAGTTACGCCCCTGTGTTAGGGGGAGTTCACACTGAGGTTTTTTTCGCGAAAAACGTCAGAAAGTGCCTCCCATTGAAATCCATGAAATTTTTCCTGCGAGCAGTAAAAACCGCATGCGGGAAAAAGAAGCGCAATGCCCTTTCTTCGGGCGTTTCTGTCTCTGACTTCCCATTGACAACAATGGCAGGCAGAAAATGCGTTTTTTGCTGCGTTTCCCTGCCCACGGCCCGATGGCCGAAAAACGCCACAAAAAAACGCAATGAAAAACGCGGGAAGTGTTCTACCGGCAGGTCAAAATATGCCTCAAAATTCCGGAAGGAATTATGAGGCAGATTTTTCTACATAAAAACTTCTCCCTTCTGACATGAACTTTTTAACTTCATCTACCTGTCCTCTGCAGTCTGCACGTCCTCCACTCGTCCTGTGTCTGTCCTCCGCTCATCCTATGAGTTCTCCGGCAGTCCTGACTGTACTGTCCAGCCGCCCGAAGTCTTACGTCGCACCGCCCCCTGTCCTCTCCCCTGCCTGAGCGCTCCTCCTACCACCAGCATCGCCGTCCTGTCCTATTCATCTGTGCCAGATTGGCAGTGCAGTGTAGCGGCTATCACCGGGCCCGGGCACCCGCCCCCTCCCTCCCGATTGGTAGTGCAGTGTGGCGGCTATCACCGGGCCCCCGCCCCCTCCCTCCCCTCATGCCTAGTGTTGTGATGCTACTAGGCATGAGGGGGCCCGTGCCGCCAGGCCTGGTACATAAAATGTAATGTGCCTGTCAGGGCGACACGGGCCCCCCCATGCCGCGGGCCCCGTAGCAGCTGCTACGGCTGCTACTGTGGTAGTTACGCCACTGAACGGGCCCCCTTCCCACGCGGGGCCCTTGTGCAGCTGCACCGGCTGCACATGCGGTATGTCCGCCCCTGACCGCCTCTGCCCTCGCCATGACCGCCACGCCACGAACTCTTCAATCTGATGGTTGTTACATACAGGGATGATGGGTAGTTCAGCCATCATCCCTGCGTTAACCTCCATCATCCCTGTATATACCAGCTATCTCCCCTGTATATAACCCCCATCATCCCTGTATATGCCAGCCATCATGTATGTACTAGCCAGGCTGGTATATACAGGGATGATGGGGCTTATATACAGGGATGTTGGCTGGTATATACATGGTTGATGGGGTTATATACAGGGATAATGGGGTTATATAGAGGGATGATGGCTGGTATATACAGGGATGATGGCTGGTAAATACAGGGATGATCGCTGGTAGGTATATACAGGGATGATGGGGTTATATACAGTGATGATGGGGTTATATACAGGGGTGATGGCTGGTATATACAGGGCTGATTACTGGTATATACAGGGATAATGAGGGTTATATATTGTTTTATTTACTTTTAGAGAGGTCTGCAACACTTTCTAATGCAAACTCCTCTGTCAGAGAAAAGATTAAACTTTAGTAAGAATGGAAAATATAGCAGCATATACAGCACTCTTGATCATTAAGAATGATGACCACTATTAGGGCATGGCCACACGTGGCGGATTTCCTCCGCAACTGTCCGCATCAATGCCGCACCTAATCCGGGTTGCGAATTACGGCTGCGGATCTGCCCAAAATGTGCAGAAAATTGATGCGGACTAGCTGCTGCGGACTGCGGGAAAAGTGCTGTCCCTTCTCCCTATCAGTGCAGGATAGAGAGAAGGGACAGCACTTTCCCTAGTGAAAGTAAACGAATTTCATACTTACCGGCCGTTGTCTTGGTGACGCGTCCCTCTTTCGGCATCCAGCCCGACCTCCCTGGATGACGCGCCAGTCCATGTGACCGCTGCAGCCTGTGCTTGGCCTGTGATTGGCTGCAGCCGTCACTTAGACTGAAACGTCATCCTGGGAAGCCGGACTGGAGACAGAAAGCAGGGAGTTCTCGGTAAGTATGAACTTATATTTTTTTACAGGTTGCTGTATATTGGGATCGGTAGTCACTGTCCCGGGTGCAGAAACAGTTACTGCCGATCGCTTAACTCTTTCAGCACCCTGGACAGTGACTATTTACAGACGTCTCCTAGCAACGCTCCCGTCATTACGGGAGCCCCATTGACTTCCTCAGTTTGGCTGTAGACCTAGAAATACATAGGTCCAGCCAGAATGAAGAAATGTCAAGTTAAAAAAGCAAGACGCATCCGCAGCACACATGACATGTGCATGACAGCTGCGGACTTCATTGCGGAAATTAGAATCTCCATTGAAGTCAATGGAGAAATTCCGCCATGAGTCCGCCACTGCTCCGCAACAGACAGAGCATGCTGCGGACACCAAATTCCGCTCCGCAGCCTATGCTCCGCAGCGGAATTTTACGCATCGTCTAAACGAACACTGCTAAATTAAAGTGGAAGTCAATGGACAAACGGCTCCGCTGCAGATTAACGCTGCGGAGTGTCCGCAGCGGAATTTAAGTGAAATTCCGCCACGTGTGAACCCAGCCTTAATTAGAATGTGTCTCTTCAGTTGTAAACATGCTTTGGGGGGCCCACTGGATTGGGGCCAACTCAGATATATTTCACCACCCGGGTACTAAATCCCTAGCTACGCCTCTGATCCCACCTATTATCATGTGCCATTGTAACAAGATAATCAATGTTATTCACTTCCCTTTTCAGTGGTTTTATTGTTAGGGCTGATCGGTGTATACACTTACAATTTGACTTTCCATATTGTTAATCGAATTTTGCAAGTACTGTGTTGGATTTACATTTTCATGCTTATACATTATTCACCTAGATGCATCTTACAGCAGAACCCTGAAGGCAACCTATGATTTATTTTTTATTTCTTATTTCGTACAGCATGCAGTACACTTCACACTTGAACAGTTCTACAAGCCCATTGTTATATACAGTACTATGTTAATGACACGCTGAGTTAAATATGTTTCCAAGAACTAAATAACTTGTGCCAACATTATATCCTCCAACTGCATTGGTCAGCTAAGACAATGCACAGTATTCCAGATCACCTTTATGAAGCAGTTGGATATGGAATCATTCTATTATATTGTGCATTTTTATAGTGTTATTGCTCCACCCACAGATGAGATAAAGAAGATCCCATACAATTATGTTTAACTATTATTTCTCGTGGAAACATAGTGACCTCTATTGGCAGAAAAGCAAATTGCATGTCCTTGTTTCCTATTTACAAAATTATGACACAAAATCCTAAAAGGAATCTATCTATCTATCTATCTATCTATCTATCTATCTATCTATCTATCTATCTATCTATCTATCTATCTATCTATCTATCTATCTATCTATCTATCTATCATCTATCTATCTATCTATCTATCTATCTATCTATCTATCTATCTATCTATCTATCTCTCTCTATCTATCTCATATCTATCTATCTATCTATCTATCTATCTATCTATCTATCTATCTATCTATCTATCTATCTATCTATCTATCTATCTATCTATCTATCTATCTATCTATCTATCTATCATCTTTCCTTCTGTCTCCTATCTATCTATCTATCTATCTATCTATCTATCTATCTATCTATCTATCTATCTATCTATCTATCTATCTATCTATCTATCTATCTATCTATCTATCTATCTATCTATCATCTCTGTTTCTCTCTCTCTCTAATCTATCTATCTATTTATATTATGCAATATTAAAAGGAAAAAGGGCACAACTGAATAAACATGACTTGTATATCAATCGCTTTCTGTGTCCATCACAATAAAACTAATGGATATAATAGTTATATGGGACCTCATACAGAGATTACACACAATTCGCACAGTCAGACATTTATTCCGCATTGTGATAGTTGTGTTGCTGGTAACTGTGCAGGATCTATGAGGGCTGAAGTGTTCTCTGCTTCATATAAAGCTCACACTGCAGTTACTTAAAAGTACAAACGATCTATAGGTATCCAATACCGCAGCTTGTTTCACTCATGCAGCCAAGGACAAAGCTATAAATCTAGGAGAGCCATGCACAGGCAGAACGATTCTCTTAAGGAAATGAGAAGCACAATCCACATGTGACAGCTGTATCAGATGCCATATATCATGCAAGACATGTTCTATACTGATGCCTAACACTACAGAAAGTCTATCATTATCCGATGTCACACAGTGGTATCTTTCCCCCACAACCCATTCAGATATACTGAGCAGTAGGGTCCTCAATGAGCATTCTGTTTTACCAGACACAGCAGCTCCAGCTGTGAATGGGGAAATGCATGACATTTAGTTCACTGAAGACCCCCGGAGCTGTGCTCCATGCTGGTGACGTGGCTGGTTCCTGCATATTGGAATGTTTTGGACACTACATTCTCTGAACTTGTGGATTTCTCAGGGGACCTCATTATGAGGCTGAGTAGACTCTGTGATCCAGTTCTTTATAGAGATGCCAGTAGTTACTGTGTATAGTCCATGGACTCAAGGAGGACAAGGGCAGCAGAAAAGTATAGAGGAGATATAGATCATAGCGAGTACTTGTTCATTAATAGAGGGACTGGGAAGCTGTTCATCCCTGAGGGAGGAGCTGAGCAGAATCAGGACTGTAGGGGCCACCAGCAGCAGCCAGCATCCCTAGCACCGCTTCTACTGAGGGACCACAGCCAAGGTGTCAGCCAGATCATGAGGTGATATGAAAGCTTGGAGATGAAGAACATCTGACATCACCTCAGGCCCCAATACAACGCTGATCTAAGCTCACAAGGTGAGTCAGAGCCTTTCTTTCAATATGTGTGGTTCCAGTGCATGCAATAGCAATGACTGCGGTCAGGAAGAGTGTAGAGAATATCTACATTGTAATGTCTGCAATAAGTAGCGATCACCTGCTGAGGGACAAGTCTGAAAGGACAAGGAAGAAGGAGCAGCATGAGGTTCCCCTGCACCAGTGCACATACAGATGCTGGATAATGGATATGAGACTATTAGAATTGCCCGATTGATTTGCAGACATCGCTCCACAATGGTGCAGCCACGGCAGTGCATGCGTCCTTACAACAAGTGTTCAGTGTCAGGCAGAAGCTGCAAATGGACGAGCATCAGATTTTGAGTAACATATTTTGCATGATCAGATGTGGGATATGTGTTAGTCTGCAGCTGACCTTTGTGTAACAGAAGCTACAGCTCCACTCATTGGAAGGAGAACACTGCGATGGTAAGAAGGTCTTTTGTGTATAAAAAACGCTGTAATAGCGTTTGTAGAATAGGCTGATGGACGAGTTTTATGTGAGGATGACACCAGGATATGGTGCAGTTTTTGCTATAGTGATTAGGTAGATGTGGTGGCAGCTCTGTCGCAATAATGGAACAATGTGTAACACTATCCAAGTGGACAGCCGATGCTGCTGCTACAAGCTGCTGGTTGTACTGGTCACAGTAGGAGTAAGGTTCAGCACGACCCCAGCTCCGGTCTGTAGTATACCCTGCAGCTCAGTATATCTGTCACAATAGTGGCTCAGGGTTCAGCTCTAGCCAAGTGAACAGCACACATGACCAGTGCAACCATTAGCTGAGTGTACCTGTCACAATAGTGGCTCAGGGTAGATCACTACCCCAGTGGAGAGCTCCCGTCTGTCGTATACCCTGCAGCTCAGTATATCTGTCACAATAGTGGCTCAGAGTTCAGCACTAGCCAAGTGAACAGCACACATGACCAGTGCAACCTGCAGCTGAGTGTACCTGTCACAATAGTGGCTCAGGGTAGATCACTACCCCAATGGACAGCTCCCGTCTGTAGTATAACCTGCATCTCAGTATATCTGTTACAATAGTGGCTCAGGGTTCAGCACTGGCCAAGTGAACAACACCTATCACTAGCACAACCTGCAGCTGAGTGTACCTGTCACAATAGTGGCTCAGGGTAGATCACTACCCCAGTGGAGAGCTCCCGTCTGTAGTATAAACTGCATCTCAGTATATCTGTCACATTAGTGGCTCAGGGTTCAGCACTGTCCAAGTGAACAGCACCTATCACTAGTGCAACCTGCAGCTGAGTGTACCTGTCACAATAATGGCTCAGGGTAGATCACTACCCCAGTGGACAGCTCCCGTCTGTAGTATAACCTGCATCTCAGTATATCTGTCACACTAGTGGCTCGGGGTTCAGCACTGGCCAAGTGAACAACACCTATCACTAGTGCAACCAGCAGCTGAGTGTACCTGTCACAATAATGGCTCAGGGTAGATCACTACCCCAGTAGACAGCTCCCGTCTGTAGTATAAACTGCATCTCAGTATATCTGTTACAATAGTGGCTCAGGGTTCAGCACTGTCCAAGTGAACAGCACCTATCACTAGTGCAACCAGCAGCTGAGTGTACCTGTCACAATAATGGCTCAGGGTAGATCACTACCCCAGTGGACAGCTCCGGTCTGTAGTATAACCTGCATCTCAGTATATCTGTCACAATAGTGGCTCAGGGTTCAGCACTGTCCAAGTGAACAGCACCTATCACTAGTGCAACCTGCAGCTGAGTGAACCTGTCACAATAGTGGCTCAGGGTAGATCACTACCCCAATGGACAGCTCCTGTCTGTAGTATAACCTGCATCTCAGTATATCTGTCACAATAGTGGCTCAGGGTTCAGCACTGGCCAAGTGAACAGCACCTATCACTAGTGCAACCTGCAGCTGAGTGTACCTGTCACAATAGTGGCTCAGGGTAGATCACTACCCCAATGGACAGCTCCAGACTGCAGTATAACCTGCATCTCGGTATATCTGTTACAATAGTGGCTCAGAGTTCAGCACTAGCCAAGTAAACAGCTCCTATCACTAGTGCAACCTGCAGCTGAGTGTACCTGTCACAATATTGGCCCAGGATTCAGCACCAGCCAAGTAAACAGCTCCGATCACTAGTGCAACCTGCGGCTGAGTGTGCCTGTCCCAATAATGGCTCAGGGTTCAGCACTATCCTAGTGGACAGCTCATGTCCATAGCATCTGCAGCTGAGTGTACCCGTCAATAGTGGTTTTAGGGTTCAGCAGTACCCTAGTCAACAGTTCGAGTTTGGAGCTGCGTGTACTTGTTAAGAGTAGTGGCGCAAAGATCAGCACTACCAAAGAGGATAGAAAACATAACTGATCGCAAATACTGCTGATTGTACATGGCACAATAGATCACTAGGCCAGGTCATATTGTGAGGACACCAACTAGTTAAATTCATTGTAGAATAGATACTTATTGATTTTTAGCTTCTTTATAAAATAGGTTGACTGGCACATTGTGTTGTAATCATTGGTATAACCTTTACGAACCATTAAAGCAAACTTTTTTTTTTTTTTTTTTTTTCAACAAATTTTATTGAAAGTTTTTTACAACAAGGTAAAGGGCATATTTCGAAAACACAAATAAATAATACTGAACAAAAAATCAATCTATACTCTCAGCAAATTATATTGCAATTATAAAGACAAAGTGTCGAATATTCGTGGTTGCAGTAACAGTAAATATGCAGGTTCGATATAATAAAAGAAACAGCATAAAGACAAGAGACGAAACAGGGGGGAGTAGCAGGATTGGGAAGAGTATAGCGGAAAGCTGGGAAGGTAAGGGGGGGGTTGTCGGCCAGAAATCTGCTATGAAAGAAGTCGTTTGACTTTAATAAGCAGTAATCATATTGGCAGGCAGGTGAGGGTATGCGTAGCTAATCCAGGGTAACCAGAGCGACTCAAATCCGGCAACTCTATCTAATAAGATACTTGTAAGTTTTTCGTTCACAAATATCTGGTCTATTCTTGTTTTGACCTCTGCAAAAGTTACTGTACGTTTTTTCCAGGAGTGGGCGATAGTTATTTTAGCAGCCAATAGGATATAAGAGAATAGTCGAAATTGTGCATTCGTGAGTTCTGAAGGTTTGTAATGGAGAAGAGCTATCCTAGCGTCCCTACGTATAAGTATGCCGAATAAACTTTGGGCGAGGCCAAACACCCTACTCCAGAATCGTATAAGCCTTGGGCAGGACCACCAGATGTGGAGCATGTCACCGGGAGTGTGGCAACCACGAAAGCATGAGTCGGGGTAGGTGGGAAAAGCGCGGGCAAGTCGACTAGGAACCAGATACCACCTCATCATGACTTTATAGGCTGATTCTAAGATATTCATATTAATAGAGCAGTGCGACATTGTATTCCAGATACTGTGCCAATCTGCTGGTTCAAGCGTCACCCCCAAATCCCGGTGCCATCGATCCACATATGTGTGAGGAACAGGTGTGGGATTGTTAAGAAGCCACTTATATAATATTGATATGATCCCCTTAGTGTTAGGGCTAGTTTCGCAGATTCGCTCGAACTGAGAGAAGGAGTCAGAAGCAGTCTTATTATGAATAAGAGAAGTAATCCAATTCTTGAGTTGTAAATATCGGAATACTTCGCCATTGGGAATCTGCCGAGAGGTCTGAAGCTCACAGAACGAGAGAATCCGAGAGTGAGTGGGCGCTAGAAGATGATGAACTCTGAGTATACCACTCGACCACCACCATTTAAATGCAAGATAATTGTCCGCGCCTGGGGAGAACAGGGGGTTATGCCACAGCGAAAGGAGAGGAAGGTGCGGCGAGATCAATCTGCTAGAATATTTGACAGAGTCCCATACCGTTAAAATATGCGTAAGTGTGGGGGAAAGATGAGGAGAGCGAAGGGAGGGGGGTACCCACGGTAATGATTGGATCGGGGTTGGCGACGTCTCCGGGATATCCAGGTATACCCATAAAGGCATATTTACAGAAACATGCAATTTAGTTAAGGACGCTATCATAGCTGCTTGGTAATATTTGGAAATATTCGGAACCCCCAAGCCCCCATCTGCCTTTGGCGAGCAAAGTGTAGACCTGGATATTCTAGGACGCGCTCCCCTCCAAATAAAGAAAGAAATCCGGTTCTGAATAAGACGCAAAATGTGTGGTGGGACTTTGATTGGCAGGGTTTGAAACAGGTAGAGGAGCTTTGGAAGGATGGTCATTTTGACTGCAGAGATGCGTCCCATCCAGGATAGATATGTAGATTGCCAGCATGTCATCGAGGATGTTAGAGAGCGGATAAGGGAGGGGTAGTTAGCGGAATACAGCTGATCATAGGAGGGGGTCAAATGAATACCCAGGTAGTTCAATGAATGTCTGGCCCACTGAAAGGGGAAATGGCTTTGTAATGAGTGCATAGTTTGTTGTGTCAGGTTAATATTTAATGCGATGGATTTCGTGGGGTTTATAGCCAGTCCAGATATTGAAGCAAATTCTGATAGAGTTTGCATTAAGTTAGGAAGGGAGATAAGGGGTTGGGAGAGCATAAGTAGCATATCGTCAGCGAAGAGGGACAATTTATGTTGCACGCCCCCTAACTCCAGACCCCTGATGTTCGGATTTTGGCGAATCATCATAGCTAGAGGTTCTAGCGCTAGAATAAATAGAATAGGGGATAGCGGGCATCCCTGTCTGGTGCCTCGTTCAATAGAAAAGGAAGCAGACTGATAACCCGCATAACAAACTTTAGCAGTAGGGTTAGAATAGAGGGCGTGCACCCAAGACATAAAATGGCTGCCAAACCCCCACTTCCCCAAGGCAAAATCCATGTAAGACCAGGATATTGTGTCAAAAGCTTTTTGAATGTCAAGTGAAAGGAGCATTGAAGCAACATTTCTCTTACGTGCCAGGTGAACCAGGGATATAACTCTCTTGGTACAATCGCTTGTTTGTCTGCCTGGGACAAAGCCTGCCTGATCCCCATGTATTATCCCGTCAAGGAAGCGGTTGACTCTAGCCGCCAGAATTTTAGCTAAAATTTTTATATCAGTGTTCAGGAGGGATATTGGTCTATAATTAGTAATTTGAAGGGCGTCCTTTTGGGGTTTTGGAATCATTACAATATGTGCCGTCAGGGTTGGTACCCGAAGAGTCGTGCCAGTTCGGATAGTGTTAAAGAGTTGGGTTAAATACGGACTTAGGAGCGGGGAAAGTTTTTTGTAGTATAATGGGGAAAATCCATCTGGACCAGGAGATTTGGAAGGTTTTAACTCCTTGATAGCCGCCTGAACTTCCGTCTCAGATATCTCGGCCTCCAAGGCATCAAGATTGGTGGGGGTGATGCCCGGGAAGATCAGATTAGCAAATAGGCCTTCAGCCTTCAAGGGGTCAAAAGGTGGGGGGGATGAGTACAATTTAGAAAGGAAATGTTTAAATTGGGAGACAATCTTATTAGGATCAGCTGTTATTGTTCCGGAGGCTGTCCTCAATCTAACAAGTTCTTTTGGCACCACAGGAACTCGCAGTTGGCGTGCTAAAAGTTTACCAGGTTTATTGCTTTGCGAGTAGTAGCGCTGTTTGGACCATCGTAGTTTGCGCTCAGCCTGTTCCGTTAATAAAAGATCGAGTTCTAGTTTGGTGGCCTCTACCAAAGCCTTATTAGCAAGCGAAGGAGTCTGTTTCCAAGCATTTTCATTTTGATTTAACGTTCGGTATAAATCTGCTATTTTCTTTTCTCTGTTTTTTTTTTTAATGGACCCCATCCTAATGAGAGCCCCTCGCAGGGTGGCTTTATGGGCTTCCCATAGTATTATCGGCGATGACGTGGAACCCACATTTAATTCAAAGTATTCCTTAACAGCTACTTCAATCTGCGCAAATGAGTCTTTGGATGTCAATAGGGAGTCGTTTAGGCGCCAATTAAAAGAGAGCCCCCGTGGGATCAGAGAAGAGAAGGAGACCTCTACAGGGTTATGGTCTGACCAGGGTGTGCTAAGTATCTTTGCAGCGGAGCATAATGGTAGTGAACGCTGCGACGTAAATATGTGATCAATGCGACTAAAAGAGGAGTGAGGGTTGGAGTAAAAAGTAAAATCCTTAGTACTGGGATGAAGTTCCCTCCACAGGTCTTGGAGATCATGCGTGCGTAACATGTCGCTAAACGTGGATGAGGAAGTTTGAGATGTGGGTGCGGTCGGGGCTGGGGATTTATCCATAGAGGGATTGATTACCAGATTTGAGTCGCCCATGACCACTAGTAAGCCCTTTCGATTAGCATCTATCAATTTAAATAAGTGGGAAAAAAACCCTGTTTGGAAATCATTTGGTCCATAATATCCCACTAATGTCACTTCTATATCAAATAGCGTGCCAACAAGAATCACATAACGACCAGTGGGGTCAAGAATTTCCGTTTTGCAAAGAAAGGGGAGATTCTTCCTGAAGGCAATAACTACCCCACGTCGCTTTTCATGAGCATATGCGCCGTGGAAAACAGGGAAATGTGCGCTGAGATATTTTGGTCTAGAAGTGACAGAGAATCTGGTTTCCTGGAGACAGACAATGTCCGCACGACAGGCTTTATAGAAATGAAATGCCTTTGATCGTTTATGTGGAGAATTGAAGCCTTGGACATTATGTGAGATTATTTTTAAGGCAGATGCTGCCATCTGTAGGATCTAATACTTTTATACTGAGTTCTGACCGACAGGGGGAAAGGGAAAGAAGGGCCGGAAGGAAAGGGGTGGGAGAAACAGATTAAGTAAAAAGGGGTATAGAGACAAATATGCATAGAAAATAAAAAAGAGAAAGTGTCCGAAAATCGGCCAAGTAGGGTAGACAGTAGCACAGGGGGTACTACTGATAGAATCCGGGGTCACCAACACCTGGGCACAAAGGTGTGGTTACGGTAATCCATTGAGGTGAACCCCAAGGCGTTGTCATGACAAAGAGGGGGAAACAAACCAGGGATTGTGGATAGAGGGAAGAGAACAATAGTCTCCCAAAACATTCTGCCTCAAATAAAATGGCGGACCAGGCGCGCCGAGGCCTTTACAAACATATGGTCACATTTCAAACATATCTATTAATCAGTGCAGTTGCACATAACCCGCCGCACTGTGTCGCTTGCCGCGGAGCCGCATGCCTGCCACCCACCACCCCCGGTCCCGGGGCGGAGAGTGACAGGCAGGCCGCACCACGGTCAAGAATCCCGACCCTCTTCTGATCAGCATAAGGCCTGGCTGGGCCCATCAATAACCTCAAATTATGGCGCGGGTTGAACCCCTGCGGGCCATACACACCACGCCGCCGAGAGGCAAGGCAGAGTGTGCCTGGCCGGCAAGACAGAAACAGAAAAATGACAACCATATTAATGGAGGAAAGGGTTAGAACCAAATTATTAAACATTGCATTTAGTTAAGCGGTAAACTTTTGTCAGGTTCCGCAAAACATGGCCGCCATAGCAGCCCATTCCTCAGGACATAGTATAGTCTCCGTTGTAGATGGGTCAATACACAAGTTAAAACGTGTTAAAAGTACTCGCCCATCGGCCGGGATCGTCTCGGACAGTTATTCAGTGTAGTTAAACATAACCCGCCGCACTGTGTTGTCCGCCACGGGGCCGCATACCCGCCACCCACCACCCCCAATCCTGGGGCAGTGAGTGACAGGCAGGCCGCACCGCGCCAAGACTCACGTCCCCGTTCCGATCAGCATAAGGCTGGGCCGGGCCCATCAATAACCTCAAATTGTATCGCAGATTGAACCCCTGTGGGCCATACACTCAATGCCGCCAGGAAGCAAGGCAAAGGGTGTCTGGCCGGCAAGACAGAAAAATAACAATGACAACCATATTAATGGAGGGAAGGGTCAGAACCAAATTAATAAACATTGCAATCAGTTAAACGGCAAACTTTTGTCGGATACAGCAAAACATGGCCGCCATGGTTGCCCAATCCTCAGAACAGTCTCCGCTGTAGGTGAGCCAATACACAGGGTGAAACATGTTAAAAAGTACTCATCCATCAGCCAGGATCGTCTCGGACATCAGCAACAACTCCAGCTCTCCCAGGCGGTCTGCGTGGAGGTACCTTATTCCAAATGGGACGTAGCTGCGGCCCGTCCCGGCGTCCCTGAGAAGGTTGGCTTGAGCGTTCAGCGTCAGCCGGTAAAAGCTGCAGGGAGACCAAAATTTGCTTGAGCTCTTCCGCTGAGTTGGCCGAATAATATTTATTATCCAGAGTGAATTGTAGTTTGAAGGGGTATCCCCAGCGATATCTTATCTGGCGATTCTGTAGAACAGCTAGCAGGTTTCTCATATTCCGTCGTTTCTGTATAGTGATCGGGGAAAGATCAGCAAAAATCTGGTATTCGTGGCCTTGAAACATGAGGGTTGGTGATGCTCTGGCCTTCTGGGACAGGGTTTCTTTGGTGGCATAGTAGGTGAGTTTCACCACTATGTCTCGTGGCTTGCCGTCTTGTCGCTTAGGGCCGAGCGACCTATGGATCCGATCCATCTCCAACCTGTCTATTGGAAGGCCCGGTGCCAGCTCTTGGAACAGGGCTGTAATGGAAGAACTAAGGTCCTCATATGTCTCGGGCAAACCTCGTATCCGGAGGTTCCCCCGCCGTGCACGATTCTCAAAGTCCTCTAAACGAAGCATTGTAGAATCCAGGTCTGCTCTCATCGAGTCAAATTCGGCATCGTGCGCGTTCAGAACTTCGATGGTGTCGTCCATCTTGGTTTCCAGGGCATTAGTCCTGGCTCCCAGTTCACGTATCTCTCGGGTAAGATCTCTCGACAGCTTAGACGCGGTAAGTTGCAGTTCTTGCTGCAAGAGCTGTTTAAATTTCTGCAGCAGAGAGGCATCTCTGGTAGTGAACTGGGGTTCAGATAGCTGTGAACCGTCTTCTTGGGAGCCTGCGATGAGCTCAGGCGAGGCCTGTAGTTCGTCTTCAGAAACGGTCGACATGGCGGGCGATGTTGCAATCTCAGGTGTGGGGGCAGGGACGGAGGACTCCGGTGGTTTCAAGTCCTTTCGCCCCACCGCACTCTTCCGAACCATGGACAATCCGGGCAGAAGATCCTCCGGATGGAGGAGAAGGGTAAGTGAGCGAGGGAATTCACCTCAAATATAAGCTTTTTGTAGCTGTTGTGCCCAGGAGTCGCGGAGCTACCTCAGCATGCGGCCATCTTGGTTTGCAGCTCGCGAGCGCCCCCATTAAAGCAAACTTTTAATAATAAGCATATATTATGACGGGATATATTATAGTTAAGATATATATGCCAGTAATAAAATATCATACTGATTATACTGTCTTTGTATAAAATAAATGGCATCACTTATATTCTAAAATCTTTTTCCAAATTTAGAGTGGGTGTGGATAACATCTTAAATCTACCTACAAGGCAATTTGTTAATTTTTGTACCAACTGGAGATGGACTGTGCAATCAAGACATCTGTCACTTTCATCAAAAGAATACTTGTGTCTTGTTTCATTTTCAGTTTGCACGTTATACCCAGGTAAGTGAAAATTAAAAAAAAAAAATTGTTTATTAATAATAATAATAATAATAATAATATTAATAATAATAATAATAATAATAATAATAATAATAAAAAAAAGTGTTTCAACTATTTATAATTGAAAGAACAGTACATTTTAAATAAAAAGGCATCTATGTGACTGTTTTAGAAGAGCCCATTGTAGTCCGTTAGATGATTACATCATTGATCTAGTAAACTACTGACAGAAACTCAATATTAAGCTAAAGCTAAAATTTATATTTGATAATGACTATGAAATCGTAATTTTAGGGTTTAGTGATTTTACATCAGCATGTAATACAGAACTACAGCAGTCCAAGCAATATGTGCACAGTTTATTATTCTTATAGTCAAATGTCATTTCCATGAATCAAATAACCAAACGTGATATTCAAGAGGGTCTAATAACTTATATTGCTTACATTAAGAGTCAAGATGTTATCCATAATGTGTGTGTTTATGTGTTTGTTGGAAACATGATATACATCATCACTTTGCATTAATTTGCAATATATTAATATAATATCAAGCTGTATTATATTATTATCTATCTATATTTGATTATATTACCTTACTAAAGTTTAGTATTTAATTGAAAACTCTGATAACTTGTTGCAATGTGATATCACACATCAAAAGCCATTAAAAGTCATTGAAAAAGTCAAGTTAAAGTTTTATATATATATATATATATATATATATATATATAAAAAAGCAGTATGTAAAAAGAGGGTGCTTTATTGACCTAAAAAAAAGCACCTTTGGGCTTGAGAAAGGCTCAGGTTGTGTGACCCGAAACGTCACACTGTTGGGGGTCAATAAAGCACCTTCTTTTTTCACCATAAGCCTTTGTGAGTTCTGCCTATTTGCTGCTTTGTGCTTAAAGGGACAGTGGTCAGTTCTCTAAGGCTTGCACCCCCTTTCACTTAAGCCTGTGCTGCTGGATTCTATTTTTGTGTAAATAGATAGATAGATAGATAGATAGATAGATAGATAGATAGATAGATAGATAGATAGATAGATAGATAGATAGATAGATAGATAGGAGCTAGATAGATAGATAGATAGATAGATAGATAGATAGATAGATAGATAGATAGATAGATAGATAGATAGATAGATAGATAGATAGCATAAACACCCTGAGCTTTATTGTAACTATTAACAGATTTACAATATTTAACATAAATGGTTAAGGCATTTAATAACAGGGGGGCATAACTTGCAAAGCAGGCTATCCCAGCACATCATACAGTATGATAGGTACATAATCTTTTTGGGACATTCTTGTATACAAGGTATGCCACACTATTGCTCGTTTTGCTATATTTGCATATTAAATAATATGAAGTGTTTGCAGGTTTTCAACTTCAAAGGTAACATTTCAAAGGAACCTAAAGAGTTCCATATTACTAATATATGTTAGTATCATGTTCACTGATAATACCTGCAAACTACAAGCCTAATCTTATTATTGTCAATGTTGTTTCCAGGGATAACAGGGGGTAGTATGGCTGGAATCTAGCCCTAATTTTGTCTAAATATTGAGCCACACAGAGACATGAATGATACATTTGTCAACTTCTGTACGCTTTTGACCTAACAGTAAGGTATATTATCACTACAGTCACAGTGCATCTCTGTTACTAATGTTTCATATTACATTAGAACTACATGTAAGAATAATATGAACTGAATTAGAGTGCATGACATGTTTCTATGTATAACTATGATTTTGATAAAGGCTTAGATTTGTGAGGAAAGTGGACCTGGCACCCATATAGCACCCATATAGATGAGGAGTTGATAATCTGTTGAGTTGGATATGACTTTTTAGTATTGCAAATATAAAGTAGCTGTATTACAGGGAGACCTAGGGTATGCCCAGACGTTTCGCAGTTCTTCATACACTGTCCGCATCAATGCCGCACAGAATCTGCGTTGCAGATTCTCTTGCGGCTTTGCCTAAAATGGGCATTAAATTGATGCGGACTAGCCATTGCGTATTGAGGGGAGGAGGGCTTCCCTTCTCTCTATCAGTGCAGGATAGAGAGAAGGGACAGCCCTTTCCCTAGTAAAAGTAAAAAGAAATTCATACTTACCTGGCCGTTGTCTTGGTGACGCGTCCCTCTTTCGCCATCCAGCCCGACCTCCCAGGATGACGCGGCAGTCCATGTGACCGCTGCAGCCTGTGATTGGCTGCAGCCGTCACTTGGACTGAAACGTCATCCCGGGAGGCCGGACTGGAGGAAGAAGCAGGGAGTTCTCGGTAAGTATGAACTTCTTTTTTTTTTACAGGTTGATGTATATTGTGATCGGAAGTCACTGTCCAGGGTGCTGAAACAGTTACTGCCGATCGTTTAACTCTTTCAGCACCCTGAACAGTGACTATTTACTGACGTCGCCTAGCAACGCTCCCGTAATTACGGGTGCACACACGTAGTCACCCGTATTTACGGGAGCCCCATTGACTTCTATGGGCCTGCCCGTGTCGTAATAACGGCCCGTGATTACGGGCGTTTTTACGTTAGTCTGCATGGGGCTTCAGTCTGGCTGTGGACCTAGAAATACATAGGTCCAGGCAGAATGAAGAAATGTCATGTTCGTAAAACCAATACACTACGCAGCACACATAACATCTGTGGACTTCATTGCAGAATTTTGACTCTCCATTGAAGTCAATGGAGAAATTCCGCAATGAGTCCGCAACAAGTCCGCTACACGTCCACAACAGTCAGTGTATGCTGCGGACACCAAATTCCGCACCGCAGCCTATGCACCGCAGCGGAATTGTCCGCAATGTGTAAACGAACCCAACTAAAAAGATGTGGAAAGCAATGGAGAAACGTTTATGCTGCGGATTTCCGCTGTGGACTGTCCGCAGCGGAATTCCAGAGCAATTCCGCCGCGTCTGGTCATGCCCTTAAAGAATGTGTACACAAGTAAAATCCAACCAGTTATACGTTACTAAAACTAACACAGCATTGCATATAACAACACGTGATTCTATGCTTAGGTTAACAATTGTGATTACGAACATCTAATGTTTTTCTAAGATGTAAAACTTACAAACTTCAAATACGAATAATCATTGAGCATTTCCAACCAATCTAAACAATGTCAGACTTGAAGAATGTTGATTATTCTTTTTTTTTTCCCCAAAAATTAATGTAAAGAGGTTTCCCAATTCCTAAAACAATCTTCCCCAAGGGTGAGCCACTCTGCTGCTGCTGCATGGAAAAATGTAGTATTATACAGCACCTATTTAGATGAATAGGGGGCAATGTAATTCATGGTCGTGTTTAGTCCACCGGAATTGGAGCAGCTGTATGCAGTTTCTATTCTCTCTGGCTAATAGAGGGGATTCCAAGTACAAGCTCACCTCTATGATGTCCATATGCCCTAATCGGAAATGTAGACAGGAGACGTCCCGCTAGGACAATCTTTATAAGTAGTATAGGAGTATAATATATTTGATAATTCTTTTCATTTTAAAGTAAAATTATTCATGTACATATTACAACATACCATAAATTAAAGTAGAGCTTAATATAACTTTTTAGGGTTGCATTATGATACCTATCTGAGTAAAGATAATACAGTAGATTTCTCGTAGCCGTCCTACGTTAAATTACAGATAATGCATTTTGATATTATGATGACTCGTGATAAAATGACAAATTCACCTTTATTACATCTGACAAACGCCAGTAAAGTTAAAGTAAATATCTATCTTCGGTTAAGTTTTATTTCTTTACTACCTTAGTTTCATTATGTTTTCCCCTTCAACCATCAACGAGATAATATTGAAAGATCTGTTACCCTTTTTGTGTATTCTTGTGCATAAAGCATGGAACCAGGCTAGCAACAATGTTATTGAGCTGAATTGCAAGGTATATCAAAATTTACCAGCTATAATTAGAACAAAAATGAATCAATAACTTAAGTCTTATCTGGGATAGTCCCAAGATCAACATTTATCACCTATCCACAGGACATGTGATAAAGGTCTGATCACTGGAGGCCCCCAACGATCACTATAATGAGGGTCCCAAGTCACCTGTTCCTACGCAGTAGGTACAGTATGGGCACATAGAAGGCTAGGGGTGCTGTATTATTGATCTGCACATTAAGCATCAATAATACAATCATGAGCGTTAAAAAAATAATAATATTACAGATTTTTATGTGTTTTGAGAACACTTTGAGTTGTTTTTCAAGTCAGCAATTGTAATATACTGGAATGTACTGAAATATTATAACAGCATTGTTTTAATATGCAGGAGAGGACTGCAAAGCAGAGCAGATCATCTAAAAGCAACATGAAATATTTGCTTGCATAGACTATAGAATTCATTGACTTGAAAGCAAGTTAAGATGAAATGATTTAAATGTTCAAGGTCATTTGAAGCTGGTTTCAAAAACGATTCTAACTTTTGCACTTCAAAGCTACTTGTTGTTTTGCTGTGCTATAAAATGTGAATCAAAGCACGAAATGCGGACAAAATTTTGCAATAATCATCAGTATTTTAATGAAGGCACTGTAGTAATTTAGTTAGAAGTAATGAAGCATATTTAAAATGCTTTGTTTTAACCATTTGAACATAGCTGCATTGATTTAGAGAATTATGTTTAATCAGATATCAATAAAAGTTTAATGCATTTTAACCAGTTCAGGACCGCGCTATTTTGAGCCTTCAGGACCAGACACTGTTTAGCCCTTTTTAGCACTCGTTAGTTAAACAGCTATACATTTGTTAGGCTAGCAACGTGATTTTTGCGATGCTTTTTCCGTAGACAATGCAGGTCTCTTTTTTTATCATTTTTATACACATCCTTTTTTCTATTTTAGACTTTTTAGGCTCAAAGTTTGAAAATAATAGTAAAAAAAACAAACCTTTTTATAGACCTTTTATTTGTGATTGTCATTGTCTACCGTAAATTTTAATATATTACATGTCTATTTTAGGGTAATTGACTCAGGGCTAGTGTTACGACAATGATTGGCGGGGGGAACAATTGTTTTGGTGTGGGTATTTGATGAGTATTTATTAGAATTTTTTGTGCACTTTATTTTACTTTTATATTTTTATTACTACACCGCATTCCAAATTATTATGCAAATGTTATTTTTCGCTGATTTTCCTAAATAGTCGATGCAAATGACAGTCAGTATAATCTTCAAGCCATCAACCGTTGAAGTATAATGCACATTTTATTAAACAAATCTCCTAATGATAACAGATTTTTTTTTAGAAGTAAAAAACTCAAAATGCACTGTTTCACATTATTATGCACAACAGAGATCAAAACATTTTAAAGGTTGTAAAGAGAACTAAAATGGTAATTTGTTGAATTTGCAGCATCAGGAGGTCATATTTACACAAATAAAAAAAAACTAAGCAGGCCAAGTTACATGTTAACATAGGACCCCTTTTTTGATATCACCTTCACAATTCTTGAATTCATTGAATTTGTGAGTATTTGGACAGTTTCTGCTTGAATATCTTTGCAGGATGTCAGAATAACCTCCCAGAGCTTCTGTTTTGATGTGAACTGCCTCCCACCCCCATTGATATTTTACTTGAGGATGCTCCAAAGGTTCTCAATAGGGTTGAGGTCAGGGGAACATGGGGGCCACACCATGAGTTTCTCTCCTTTTATGCCCATAGCAGCCAATGACACAGAGGTATTCTTTGCAGCATGAGATGGTGCATTGTCATGCATGAAGATAATTTTGCTACGGAAGGCACGGTTCTTCTTTTTGTACCACGGAAGAAAGTGGTCAGTCATAAACTCTACGTACTTTGCAGAGGTAAATTTCACACCGTCAGGGACCCTAAAGGGGCCTACCAGCTCTTTCCCCATGATTCCAGCCCAAAACATGACTCCGCCACCTCCTTGCTGACGTCGCAGCCTTGTTGGGACATGGTGGCCATTCACCAACCATCCGCTACTCCATCTATCTGGACCATCCAGGGTTGCACGGCACTCATCAGTAAACAACACGGTTTGAAAATTAGTCTTCATGTATTTCTGAGCCCACTGCAACCGTTTCTGCTTGATAACGTTGTTTAGGGGTGGCAGAATAATAGCTTTATGCACACTTGCAAACCTCTGGAGGATCCTACACCTTGAGGTTCGCGGGACTCCAGAGGCACCAGCGGCTTCAAATACCTGTTTGCTGCTTTGCAATAGCATTTTAGCAGCTGCTCTTCTAATCCTATTAATTTGACTGGCAGAAACCTTCCTCATTATGCCTTTATTTGAACGAACCCGTCTGTGCTCTGAATCAGCCACAAATCTTTTCACAGTACGATGATCACGCTTACGTTTTCTTGAAATATCCAATGTTTTCATACCTTGTCCAAGGTATTGCACTATTTCACGCTTTTCGGCAGCAGAGAGATCCTTTTTCTTTCCCATATTGCTTGAAACCTGTGGTCTGCTTAATAATGTGGAACGTCCTTCTTAAGTAGTTTTCCTTTGATTGGGCACACCTGGCAAACTAATTATCACAGGTGTCTGAGATTGATTACAATGATCCAAAGAGCCCTAAGACAGAATACCATCCATGAGTTTAATTGAAAAACTAATAATTAAATGTTTATGACACTTAAATCCAATGTGCATAATAATTTGGAACACAGTGTATGGTCTGTCCCTCAAAGGTCAGAAAAGACCTTTGGGGGACTTTATTTTTTTTCTTTCTTCTTTTACACCATGTTTTTCCACTGTAACGGCCTGCACAGCAGTCCCAGGTACAGGGCAAATCAGCCTTCTCATAGTGACTATTGTCACTAATAGGGCTGTGCTGGGTCTAGTAAGACCCAGCAGCAGTCTGTCACTAACGACATCCCGGCGATCATGTGACCAGTCACATGATCACCGGGACCAATAGTGCCGCTGCCACTATTTATTTACACAGTGCTAATTGAGCGCTGTGTAGAAGAGATCAGAGAATATAGAAGCAGCGAAAGTTGCTTCTTTCCTCTCCTCAGGGTCCCCGACATTCAGCTGCCCGATTGCTTGGGCAGCAAGCTAAAACCCGCGCCATAAATAGTGTATGGCACGGGTTTTAAAGACCCTGGCCGCCTGCCCTAAATACATAGCCAGTGATCGGGAACCAATTAAAACTGAAGCAAACTGAAATTATTTTTTCAAATAATGAACAATTTATCAAAAAAATCTAAACTTAGAGGGTTTGTCTTATAAACACATCCCTTTTCCATATGTCCTTTTAGGGCATATGTGCACCATACTGTGGGCTCCCCCACTCAAGGCCCACTTTACTTGCCATAGAGGGGAGCCACAAAGAGCAGCTCCCTCTCTGGCAGATCCCGCCTATCAATGCATTACATGTCAGCCATTCATTTAAATGGCCACCATGTATTACTACTTCTTCTCTGCAGCAGTAGCTGAAATGAGAAATGATTACCGACTGCAGCTCTCATGAGTACAACCCCTTTTTGATTGGAGCTGGCACGATGATCAGAAATCCCAGGCAATCAGCAGTTTTCAAGTACCTCTGAAGCTGGATCTGTGGTAATCAGTTGATCACGGGGCAGCCTTCAATTTAAAGAAGCACTACAGCAACTTTTTGTTTTGCCTTTATAGTTCAGCATAGGCTATTAATAAATGGGTTGTCTACCATCTAGGTTCCTGCTTCCCCTATAATATGGTTCCCCTAATGCAGACTACATTTCCCATGATGCTTCTTGCTTTGCAGAGGCAGAGAGGTCGGAGTCTCATCACATTACATTTGCTCTGCTCTGAGTCCTGTCTAAGTGCAGCAAGTGATAGATCAGTCACATATAACTTCTGTACTCACACTGCAGAGTCTCAGTGTATTCCAATGTGATGCAGCACAGCCTGTCTCCTCTGCATTCTGCTAGTGATAGGTTTCTCCATGTCAGTTTTTACACAGTGACAGAGAGGAGCAGCATCTCATAGAAATACACTGCACTCTCTGCACACAGAACACACAGATAGTATAGACAGTTAGTGTGAGTCAGGAGAGTTGTATAACTCTGCAGCTAATCATTGTATGGACCCACCTATTATATCAATGCACTCCTGCTCCCTTAGATCGGGCAAAAACTATTTCTTAAGCAGCGTTTTATGCATTGGGAACATACAAAGAAATAATGGGGGTGGAGCTAGGTGTGGAGGGGGGAGGAGCTAGGCGTGGAGGGGGGGGGTCTCAGGACTGCCAGGAGGGATTTGATAGATAATGATGTAATGCAGTAGTTCACAGGAAGTCATCTACACAAGAGCGAGTGACCTCCTGTCTACACATGAGATCATGGTCTATTTTTGTGGTGAGATTTAGACCACATGACACACCTGTCCATAATGAAAGGGTTCAAAATGTATAGATGCTGGGAATAAACTAATGACACTGCTAGAATATTTCTGGTGAGTTAGCATGGCATATGCAAAAAAATTGTCGCAGTGCTTCTTTAAAATAGGCTGTCTACATAAGAGGACCACTTAAACCTATAGAAAGCTGTAGTGCAACAATGATAGTACATATACATAATGAGAGGAAGCAACATGATGAATGCCTTGTTAATATAACGTGGGACAAATTCGGATTTTCACTTTCTGCCTCAACATGTTTATTTTAACACCCTTGTTCTCTGACCTAATATGTTTATTTTTTTAAGCATTAGTCTTGAAATATTTCACCCCATATCTTATAATGTACTTAGATTATTCTTTCTGTATCCCTCATATTTTTTTATTCTGAACATTATTTCTACTCGTTCAGGGAAACACATTCCTATAACCCACTTTTCTGCTGCTTCATATTGTTTTTCCTGGTATCTTTCCTAACTGAAAAACTACCAAAACATGAAGGTCATGTCTTAATTTAGTCATCACTTTTCCTCTGTTCATTTTCACTTGTTACCTTTTCTAACAGCACAGTCTTTTTATCATTCAGCTTCTTCAGTGACTTTGTTTAACTTCTCAAGGAGGAACAAACTATTTCTAAGCATGACAACCTATATTCAAAAGGAACTACAATCTGAAATCTTGACTGCCTTGATTTGTAATTTAATAGTCCTAATATCACAATATATCATGAGTGATATGATAGCTCATCTATCCTAGTCTCTCCCTTCTGCACACATTGCATTGAGATATAAGAGCGTAGAAGGCTAAACATATAGAAATAATTATGTACATCCTACCTTCTTAGATAAAAGAAAAATGCAGCCTCGTGTATCCCTGCTCTGCTTAAATTCATTATAGATATCATAATTTTTTTACCCAACCAAATCAACATAATGGTATTTTTCATTATTACAAAGGCTTTGCTGTAAGGTCATACATGGCATTATGGACACATTAGGAGATACTGTCATACTGTAGGATGCATCAATTTACAACTTGATGAAAATCTCTCATTATGTGTGATAAACTTGCCACAATTTTGAGCAAGAACATGGCATAGAGATGTAGACGTCTTTACCTTGACTTTTAACGCTTTAAATAAACAATGGCTAGATCTCTTATCTTGAGTTTTTCAATGGCTTTTGTTGTGTGATATCACGCTGCAGCAAGTTAAAGATGGCTACATCCGTATGTGTTTAATAAATTTGGCATATATTACGACTCCTTTTAGCCATGTCTTTTTATCTAGACAATTTTCAAAACTGTCACGGTAGGTGCAAAAACGTTTCTAAAACAAATAATACATTTGGTATACACCATGCATTTAATATTTTGCTGCAGTTTGCAACAAAATTCTGGCGTTTTCTTGATTAGTAATTTTTGCCCAATGTGGTGAAACAACTGTCGCCAATGTGTCCAGGTTGAAGCTATCCCTATTTACCTGCTTTAGTCTGCTGAAGATAATGGAAGCTTTAAAGAGTACCTGTCACCTCTCCTGGCTTCTCTATTTAAGTCAATACTAGTATTCACCATTAATTAATAATTTTGGAACATATTTTCTTAGAGCTCTGTGTTGTGCTGTTCCTTTGTTATTCCCACTAGAAATGTATGAATAAATTGACAACTGGTTGTCACCATAACTTTGTCAAAGGGACGTGTCCCTACACAGTGTCACTTTGTCAGCACTGATTGGACAGTCAGTCTGTGTAGGGACACACCTCCTACTGGTAACACCCAGTTGTCAATTTATTCATACATTTCTAGAATAAATATCAGGATAACGGCACAACATAGAGTTCTAAGAAAAGATACTCAAGAATTTGTATTTCAACACAGTTATTTATTAAATAGACGTGTTAGGAGACTTGACAGGTCCTCTTTAAGGGACCTACAATCCTGCAAAAGATCATGCAGAGCAATTTTATGGGAGTAGTTCATCAAATTATAATGTGTATATATAATCACATACATGTACTAGCTAAAACCGGAAACTTGTCCAACAGTAAAAAAAAAATAAAAAAAATAATATGCATTAGATGTCATTTTTTTTTTTTCGTTTTAGTGATCATCATTTTCTTTTTATATTCTATATTTTTAACATTTTACATTGCCCAAAGTAGTCAGATTAATACTCAAATGTTCAATGGACTGTGTATTCTAATATACATCAACACAGACCATATCATTCTCTAAAAAGCTAGTGGGTAAACCACACTACAGTATCTTTGCCAAGTATATTGACATTGACTTTTTTGACATATTGTAAATAGATTAATTTATTAATTTCTCCCTTTGTAATATTTATATGTATCTCAAATAGAGCAGTGCCTGGAAGTTCCCATTTCTGTAATAATTTTGTCAATTACCTGTAAAACTTTCCTGAGGATAAGCGATCAATATGTGGCACCTCCTTGATCAGCAAAAACAAGGCCGTCAACACATTTTTAGAGAGAGATGCCTGTAAATGGATGGTGTTGTGTTGGTTATTTCATTCTGTTGATCGTAAGGGTCCTGGGGTTCACACCCATACAAATAACACATTGATAACCTATTCTAGGATTAGACCAATCTTACATACAGTACCAGAAAATCCATTTAACTGTTCTTGTTGTTTTGCACCATACTAAGTTACATACTGAGTTAATATAGTAAGTGTCTATTGGGCTAGCTCTTCATGGTGACTTTTGGTTACAGTAAAATTGGGGGCGACCTTAATGTCTGGGACAACTTCCAATGATGTTTGCACGACATTCTCCCCAATAGAAATAATTTAGGTAGTGAAATTCTCATGGTAAGCTGTGATTTCACCATTCACAAACAAAAGTTACCATGGCGTCCTAGCTTACCTTTACTTGCAGTACAATGGAAAAATGCTGATAACACATTATGTCATAAAGAGTTGTGCCAAATGACAAACATGATTCATGGATGCTTTATTTTTAGAAGTTGCATCTTATTATATTGTTTCATATGTATAGTAACATAATAGACCCTAATGCGTTAAGATAGCCTCAAAATAAACCACAAGGACATATGCAAAGTAATATTCATGCATCTGTTAAATATGGATGAAATTTTATGTATTTGTAATTGTTAAAAAAATAAAACGTAGCTATAGATCCCCAGAGGGGGTGATATATCAAACTCAATTACACACGCCAACACTACATTTCTGTCAGGAAGTTATTGCCCGGAACAGCTGTGTTCTCTGGTAACGGAGTTTGATGATTTGCTAGAGTGTTTTTGGTGCTATTTATCTGGTTCATACTTCAGTTACAGATGCTGAACTAGCATCGGCAAATTATTCCATTAGGTCTTATCTGCTCACACATTCAGCAAGGTAACGCATTAGACAAATTGAAATTGCATTTTCGGACAGGCTCGAACATTTAAAAATTTTAATGCTTAATCCATGTACTTTGCTAACAATGTGCAATTTGCAAATGTAAAGGAGAGTATTGCTGCTGTGTAATGCACATTTTATAACCTCTGAGTACTTTACATGCTTATAATGCTACTAGACTAAATCAGATGCTATGATAGTTACGTAAGTGGATAACTACAAGAATGATAATAATAATAAGAAAAAAACACAACCAAACATATATATTAACGGCGACAGGGTCATGGCCGCCAAAGTCTCATTGATGTGTGTGGAGAGTGAAAGCTAGCCACGTGGTGCTATACCACAGAAGAGCTACTGTAGCACACATTGCTGCGAAAGTTAAAACTGTCTATAATAGAAAGGTGTCAGAACACACAGTGCATCATAACTTGTGGATTTGGGGCTGCTTAGCCACAGATTGGTCAGAGTGCCCATGCTGACCCCTTGTCCAGCACCAAAAGCACCTACAAAGGGCATGTGAACATCAGAACTAAACCATGGAGCAATGGAAGAAGGTGGTTTTGTGTGATGAATCACATTTTCTTTTACATCATGTGGGCAAGCCAGCGTGAAAAGTTTTGAGGAACATGACAAATAATTCAAGGTGTTGACTCCAAATTCCGCAGATCTTATCAGATCGAGCATCTGTGGAATGTGCTGGAAAAACATGTCTGATCCATGGACGTCCGACATCACAACTTACAGGACATGAAAGCTATGTGCACCTATGAACTGACATTTTTATCTTGTTAATTTTCTTCCTAAATCCAAAATTAAGTAAATTTCTAAATAGTCTTCATTAAAAGTGTCCTACTATTTGGCTGCTTTAGCGTCTGTGTAACTTCTGCAAACAGCTGGTCTCCTGCAAATTCTAACAAATGCGTCAGTCCACTGCTCCTGATGGCTGACTAAACTGTTCTCCCCCTCCCTTCTCTCGGTGTTAGAGATAGCAGCAGGGAGGCTGGAGAGGTTGTAAACAGCAGGTTAGAATGTAGAGAAAGAAACTTGATAGCCTGTGTGCTCCCATCCCTATCTACACTGTGATAATAACTGCTTGTGTGATCTGCCCTCCCTGTACACTTGGAAGCTTTCCCCCTCTCCACACACTGATCTGCTGTGTACAACCCCCTTCCCCTTCCTGCTGCTATCACTAAGGCCTTATTCAGATGACAGTGACAATAGGCCATTAACAGACCATGTAAACGGCCCCGGGAAAAATAGGACATGTCCTACTTTTGCCCGTTTTCCCGGATCCCTCAGTAGACTTAAGTCTATGAGGCACTCGTGAAAACGGGTCTCACACAAGTGCAGATCGGCCGTGAAAAACTGCAGTTTTTCACCGCCGATTTGACACCCGGTCATGTGAATATAGACTAACCCTGTGAGAAAGGAGGGGAAGAGCAGTTGAGTATGTTGTCAGGAGCAGTGGACAAATGTATATCAGTTAAAATTTGCAGGAGACCAGATGTTACACAGACTCTACTTTAGCCAAATGGTAGGAAATTTATAATGAAGACTATTTAGTAAGTTGCTTAATTTTGCATTTAGGAACCAAATGAACAATAAAAATATGTCAGTATAAAGGTGTACATAGCCTTTAAGAGGATCTGCTTCTAATGTCTTGGTGCCAGGTACCACAGGACACCTTCAGAGGTCTTGTGGAGTCCATGCCTTTTCAGGTCTATACAAATTCAAATAAATTTGCTATCCAAGACCCTCAGATCTTACTAAACTTATTTTTTTTCATTATTTATTCCGTTATAAGAATAAGAACATTATAAAGTGAATTCCTTTTTTCTTCGGGTCTTAGTGATACATTCAGTACATTTTAATTCCTCTAGCAATAATTGTATCAATATTTATTTACAAGTGACTCTTTTACAAGAGTTGCCCCTTAATTATCATGAAAAACTCTCAGTTTGTTGAATTAGGCATCACACAGAAATCAAGCATTACTATAATGTTGTAAGACTTATGCCAGACATTTCTGTTAAACTGTTTATATCTCGTAATAACCCATCTAAAACGTTGGTTTGAATATATCAAGTCCAAAACTGCTTAAGGTCATATACTACATAAGAGTTGAAATAAGAAGTATAAAAAGAAACTGAGCTTTAGCTGCTCAAAATATTGTGGCCTTAGAAAAAAACAGAGAAAATGATCCAGCGCTGAGTTCAGTTGTTAATTAAAAAGGAAACGGTGTTCCCATCTTTATTGGGGTGATACAAATAAAAATCGTAGGGAGACGCAGTCCCAGACAAATTGTGAGTAGGCGGTATGCCCTAGCCTACGCGTTTCGAGCAGCTCCTGTGCTCTTAGTCATGGCTAAGAGCACAGGAGCTGCTCGAAACGCGTAGGCTAGGGCATACCGCCTACTCACAATTTGTCTGGGACTGCGTCTCCCTACGATTTTTATTTGTATCACCCCAATAAAGATGGGAACACCGTTTCCTTTTTAATTAACAACTGAACTCAGCGCTGGATCATTTTCTCTGTTTTTTTCTACTACATACCGCCAGCCGTAGCGGGGATCCGAGCGAAGAGTCAGGAGACGCACAAAAACTGGTGAGCTGGAGGTTTCCTCCCTTTATTGTGGCCTTAGAGTTTAGTTCTAAACCAAAAATGTATATTTAATTTATGTACTGTGTTTTATGTATCTATAGAACTAATAACCATAGAATGGTTGGCTTAATATGTTGTGGTAGTGTGCCAAGCTGTCAAAAAACATGTTTTTAATGTGTTTCACCAGTAAAAATCGTGAGGCCAAAATACAAACTTGCAAAACCGGTTTTGCCATACAGGTTTTTGACTTGGCGCCACACTATACATGTGAGCACAGCCTGACCCATTTATTGTTATACAGATCTGTTAATACAGCGACAGTTGTCAGTCGTTGAGGAGGAGGTCAGGGGACGGTGGAGTTGGGCAGGAGCAGTGAATATAGTGGACATATAGAGTCCAGTGTTTTTTTTCTACAAGATTAGTAGGCAAGGGGCACAATGGCCCACATTTACTAAGCAGGTAATGCCAGTTTTTGATAGTGAAAGTGGGTGTGATCCCCAAGTTCATGTAAATTAATTACGTGAAATCAATGAATAAGGTGCTAAGTTATGCCGACTATGAGTAGACGAAGAAACGAACAATACATTTGCACTTTTTCTTCATTTTCTGCCAGTTTAGCAGGTCAAAATGTACCAAATGTATTATAAGCATGAGCTTTTTAATAAATTTAGCCCAAATAACTTCAACTATCTGCACAATTTACCCCGTTCTGTGTGTTTATGTAAAATATACTCATGTAACTGAGGACACATGTAAGTTTGTTACAAAGACTATGATACGATTCAGTCCCTGAAAGCTTATCTTGGGAAACACAGCTGTAGGAAGCAGAAAATTTAGATTTACATAAAAGCACCCATATAGGCTGCTATATAGATGTAATATGTATACAGCGATCGATGTTGAGATATCACAGGCTATAGTACTACTTTTCGTTATTTGATTTTCTTTTTTGTTATATGAGTTTTACTTAAATAAGCGTTCTGTAAGTAACTTTCTTAATTCATCTGATCTACGTATGTAAAAAGAACTTGAAGAGGATATTACTCTAAATTCTACATATTAAATCAGGGGATTATGCAAGTTTTGGATCCATTACTAATAGATGCAGTATTTTCATATTAGATCTACTCTAATTACCCTAATTATACTCTAATTACATTATGTGGGTTTTCTCTATCCACCTTAACATGAGCAACTGTAGATTAACATTAAGCATATAGTGCTGCTATTATATTCCACAATCATAATTAGGAAACACTTATGTTTTTACTCATGTTTTATATCCTTCAAAATGTTTAACTTGTTGAACTAAATGATTGAAGTATAAGTAGATTAGAGAAGTAGTGATTTAAAGATTTAGAAAGTAATGATCCAAAGATCAAACCATTGGTCCACACAATAGGCACAAAGACACAGATCAAAGCTGACATTTACAGCTTAGAATAGATGTGTCTGTATTTCTGTAGAAAATGTAATAGATTTCAGGATTTTGGTATTAGGTGTTAAAAATTATTCTTTTTAAGAGAAGAATCCAAAGTTCTAGCATGTTAATAATCCTTAAAATGCCTAATTCTCACGTATTTTAAAACAGCATTTCACAGATGACTACCGCTTCAATCAAAGAAGACACAAATGATAACATTACCATATTTACCCGAATACTTGATGGTTTACTTGATGGTTATGACAATAGACTACGGCCCGGGCTTGGAGGTAAAGAATTACAATTTATATTTATGAGGTACTTACTAAAACTGTTAAACATGAATGTACCAATATTTACATTACGCATAGATTGAAACATGATTTAGTACATATGTATCAATACAAAAACAGTAGAAATCGCAATAACTTCTTAGACATCTGTAGATTTGTATTAGACTGCATAAGAGATTGTATTTTGCATATTTTAAGCCTTCTTCTTTCCTCTTGCTCCTAGTTATGCTGTATGCTCTGAGCCTATCATATGTCTCATTCTCCAACACACACACACGCACGCACGCACGCACGCACGCACACACACACACACACACACCTTATTTATACATAAACAGTTATAACGATAGGTACTGTCTAGGTATAGTTACTTGAGCAATTTCCTGGGATGCATGGTTATGGAATTACTATAAGATAGATTCCCTAAAAGTATCAGGAACCTGTCTGGTTCAGGCCCACAAGTAAATCAGCAACCTCAAATATGTCACCACTCTGGTTGGCAGAGTCTAAGGCACCCACAAGGTTTTCACCAGAGCCCGCTGCAAGGGAGGTTGGATTTGGCTGCTTGGGACCCAGGATGCGACTGTAGAGTAAGATGTTAGAAAGAGGTGCACTTGCAAGCTATATCAGAACAGAAAACCTAACAGACCAAATGAGAAGTCAAACAAGCCGAGTTGTGTAACCAGGAATGACAATACAAGTCCATATCAGTAAGCAGAACATTAATCCAGAGGAAAAGCCCAAGTCCAAATCCAAGAAAACCCAAAGTAGTAAAGGTTTGGTTCAGGGAGTTATCAGAGCTAGGTCAGAAACATGCATACAAATGAAAATCGCAAGCAAAACTCAGAGAGTCAGACTTAAATACCCTGCCCAGAACCATGATTGGATGCAGAAAGAGAGATAGGATTGGCTCTGCATCACAAATGAGGAAGGACTGACAAAACCCAGGAGCTAGGCTGGTAGCCACAGTAATCGTAGACCAAAAAACTATGCAGCGTATCCTACTTAGAACATGCTGCACATTCCGTCCGAAAAACCTCACCACATAGTAACACGTTGTATCGGTTTTCAGGCCGAATATCCACTGAGGAAAGCAACACTAGAAAAAAAAAACGCCCGAACTCCTGGGATGACTTTTCATCCCACGTGACCGCTGCATCCTGTGATTGGCTGCAGCAGTCACATGGGAGGAAATGTCATCCCTTGAGGGCGGGCTGGATACAGAAGCAGAGAGTTCTGGGTAATTCTGAAAAAAAAGTTCCGACATGCGATTTTTGCGTCAGAAAGCCACTTGGCTATTTGTTACGGGTTTTATATCCCATTAAATTTAATAGGTAAAGCCTGCAACAGAAAAGCAATGAAAACGCAGCATAAGTTCAAATGCTGCGGATTTAAAATCCGCACTGGAGGTCAATTCTTGTACGTTTTCACTGCATTTTTCGCAGCGTGGATATAAGATTTTCTAAATCTTATACACTTTTCTGCTACTGTAAATGCTGCGGAATTTCTGCACAGAATACGGTGGCAGAAATTCCACAGTGTTTACGCGACCTGGGAACCCAGCTTTAAAGTTACAGGTGTTTCCTAACAGCTGCGACATAACTTTGTACCATTGATTTTCAGCATCATTAATACCATTCATGGCAGTTAATCATATCTAAAACAAATGACTAAGGTGACTAAAGTTTTCGGGGATAATTTTGGGGGTACTTTTTTGTTAATCTTTATTAAAGAGGCTCTGTCACCACATTATAAGTGCCCTATCTCCTACATGTTCTGAGAGGCGCTGTAATGTAGACAACAACAGTGTTTTGTATTTTGAAAAATTATCATTTTTGAGCAAGTTATGAGCAATTTTAGATTTATGTTAATTAGTTTCATAATGCCCAACTGGGCGTTTTTTAACTTTTGACCAAGTGGGCGTTGTAAAGAAGAGTGTATGACCCTGACCAATTAGCGTCATACACTTCTCTCCATTCATGTCCATTTGTACTCAGCACAGCGTGATCTCGCGAGATCCCGGTGTGCTGTCACATACACCCACATTAACTTTACTGAAATGTCTTGAGAGTGAATAGACATCACCTCCAGCCAGGATGCGATGTCTATTCACACTCCCGACACATCGGCAAAGTTTTTGTGGGACATACTCACACAGCACAGCGAGATCACGTTGTGCTGTCATGCGATTAAGTCCCACACAAACTTTACCAAAGTGTCTGGAGTGTGAATAGACATCGCGTCCTGGCTGGAAGAAATGTCTATTCACTCTCAAGACACCTCAGTAAAGTTAATGTGGGTGTATGTGACAGCACAGCATGATCACGCTGTGCTGAGTACAAATGAACATGAATGGAGAGACGTGTATGACGCTGATTTGTCAGTGTCATACACTTCTCTTTACAACGCCCACTTGGTCAAAAGTTTAAAAACGCCCAGTTGGGCATTAATAAACAAATTAGCATAAATATAAAATTTCTCATAACTTGCTCAAAAATTGTAGTTTTTCAAAATAAAAGCCACTGTTGTTATCTACATTACAGCGCCGATCTGATTATGTAGGAGATAGGGCACTTATAATCTGGTGACAGAGCCTCTTTAAGCTCCATTTAACATTTTTGTTTTCATACCACTAAAAGACGAAGCAGCAAAAGTTTGATCGCTTGTATAATGCTTTGGAATACATAGTATTCCAAAGCATTACTGCCTCTCAGTGTTATACTGCCTGATGGGAAGTTACTGATGTCAGACCTGGGTTTCTTTATTAGGCCCCTGGCTGCCATGATAACTCATCAGCGCCCTGCGATTGCGTCTTGGGGCGCTGATGGGCTGACGGAGGGAGACTTCTCCCACTGTCAAGTACCTCAGATTCTGCGGTCGCTATTGACCTTGGCTTCTATAGGGTTAAACTGCCAGGATCAGAGTTCTCTCCAGCAGGAAGCAGGCTGTGTATAACAACTATCCTTCTGCCGCTGATCTCGTGGGTACAGTGGCAGTACGAGATCACAATGACTAATATATTTGTCACATAGCAGAAACAAGCACCTGCTCATGATGGATATATCCATAATGGGTCGTTAAGGGGTTAAGGACTTCAATTTCTCATGAAACGGATTCAATACAATATTGTGACATGCTAGTAAAACACTTAACAGGCTGCAATTCCCATCACAGTCATTGTGTGACCACACATAGACACCTATAACATAGACATCTTGTGACAAAGTATCGCGAATCTAGCGCCACACATCTCAGGTCATAGAGAAAACATGTTGTAAAGGATCTGCCAGACACAGCTTCTGTGTTGACGCCCGTGGTTAATCAGTCTGCACCTGCTCCTAAGTCTGATAGAGTGACTCGATCTGCTACCACTCAGGCTGGGAGGCTGAGGAGTGGGAGAACCTATCACAGCCTGGCCAGACGGTTCTAGCTCCCGCCCTCGGTCTATGTATACCTTCATTTCCTGCTCCTCCTTTGCCTGTAATTCTGTCTGGTTTCCTGGCTCTGCTGCTCCTGCTAGTACTATTTACTCTGCTTCATGTTGACCCTGGCTTTACTGACTACTCTCCTGCTCTGCGTTTGGTACCTCGTACACTCCTGGTTTGACTCGGCTCGTTCACTACTCTTGTTGTTCACAGTGTTGCCATGGGCAACTGCCCCATTTCCCTTAGCTTCTGTGTACCCTTGTCTGTTTGTCTGTCGTGCACATATTGAGCGTAGGGACTGTTGCCCAGTTGTACGCCGTCGCCTAGGATGGGCCGTGCAAGTAGGCAGGGACTGAGTGGCGGGTAGATTAGGGCTCACCTGTCTGTCTCCCTACCCCGTCATTACACATATATAGCGTTAGGCAAAAACTGATAGACTTAGCTCAAGAGTATAAATTTTGATACAAGAGAATGATGTTTGGTATAATTCACCATAAGATATGATGTCCAAAGCAGGGTAGCATTTCACAAATCACAGGTTGCTATTGACAACGATGCTTCCTGAGGACGTTTTTGTTTCCAAAGATCTCTATAACAGAGAAGGTTGAAAAAACAATGGCCACCAATAGTGAAGAACTGAGATCACTCTGCTCCTTTTCTGGGGAAAATGTATTGTACTTACAGATGTATATATTAAAACAGCATGTATATAAAAACAAGCTAAAGGACTAGCACTGTCCAAAATACAGGTGGTCCTCACCTAACTCACGTTTTGCTTCACAGCTTCATCAGGGGCATGACCTCTAGACCCCTCCAATCATTATTTATACACATAAAATAAAAACAAGCATACATAAAACTCACAAATTTGCTATTCAATAAAAGATCCTATCTGGCATTGCAGCTGCACCTAAGCTTCACCATTGTATATTAGATTATTTGGCATCATAGAATATATGAAATAATCCCAAATAAATGTTATATACGACCATCCCATCATAAATCCATGAATGAACGATATCACCATCATCTTTTTAATAGAAAATCATTTAAATAAAACTCCAGGCATTGGTCTTAAATGACCTGTAGTCCATTGCGATCACATGTTACTTTCTACCCAATAATATTAGCGTAACACACCTATTTTTATAAATGGGTTAAAAAGAGTGGTTAAATATTTAGTTCAATTATTCCTAGTTACTCCTAGTATCAAAAGAAACAATGCAATATAGACATACTTTGTAGTCATAATCTGGTGACTGTCACCTCTCCAATTATCATCATTAGTAATATTTATAATAGATTAGTATTTTACAGGCTTGAAAGAATTGTGCCAACTGAATTACACCCCAATATATAAATGAGTTTAGATAATGTAGCTAATATGAAAGAAAGTAACACACAAAGGATTGGATTTTGATGAATCTTCAGTTCTTCAGTCACTTAGTTGCTGTGGTTACACGTAAACCGGGGTTAGAATTAATTAAGCTGTTACGGCCACTATTCTCAACAAGTGTGACAGATTCACATGATTATTTGGGCTAAGTATGGGCAACGTGACAAAAAGATTGATACTGAACTGACGCAACTATCTGGACATTCATAAAGCAACTACTATAAATAAGACTGTCAGATCTAATAAAATGTTTAATCCATGCAATCAGAAACCCTAGGGTGGTCATTATAAGGGCAGGAACACGCCTGCTGCAGAAGAGCTTGTTCTGGAGGCCCTTACAGTATTTCTTGGACTAGGCTTATTGGGGTGTTGTGGACAGCTCTGACAGTACATCATTTATTCCTGCTGAAAGGATGATAGGAATTAATTTGGGAAATATTAAACAAACAATCGGGCACCAATTTTAAATCTATACATTACCCACGATTTCTTTTCTACCCAAATAAAATCCTAGCTAGAATGACTGCAGTTTATTTGGAAAATCAAATTTAGATTTTCTAAAATGTTAAAAACTTGTGATAATTGTACTGCTCAGTCTGCCTCATATTACATTGTATTGTAGCAGAAACATTTGTTTTTTATGTTTCATGCATAAAACGGGATTATACATGAAAAGTTTATCATGAACAAATGGCATAATGAACTGCTTTCCTGAAAAAAAGGGGGAATTTATTAAGACTGGTATTTCATACAGCGTTTTTTTTTTACTTTTAATATTTTTGTACATAAAAACTTTATTTAAGTGATTTTTCCTTTTTTAATTAGTCCCCCCTAGGGGACTTGAACCATAGATCGATGGATCGCTTGTACGATATTCTGCAATAATAATCTATTGCAGTATATCATGATTTTGACAGACTTTTATTGAGCCCTCTCGCGGGGGGGGGGGGGGCGATGGGACATAGGAGGGAGCAGCGACCCTCTTTCTAACACTTCGATACCACAGTCAATTGATTGACCACAGCATCTAAGGCACTAAGCGAGCGAGATCCCGCTCGTTGTTGCGGCGTATCGCGCTCCATACTTACCCTTGCTGGCTATGACGTAACCCTATATCAAGTGTCGGCAAAGGGTTAATATGGGCCTGGATGCCTTTCTTGAAATATATAATATTATATGTTATATGTACTAGATTACTGGAGATGGGTCATTCATCCAGGAATTTATTGTGGTTGCAACATTTGGAGTCGGAAAGAAAGTCCTTTGACCTTTTATATGAGGTAGTTTGCGACCACCTCACATGTTATTTTTGTCTCAAGATCAACACTGCAGGATAATAAGTGGAACATGATGGACTTGTCCTCTTTTTTCTACCTTACTACGTCACTATGTTTTACATGCTGTAATAGATTATGTGCTTTATTTTGGTTGTTTTACGTGTGTGTATATAATGTCATGTTTGTACTGTAGCTTTATTGGGCAAAGATAATGTAAATTCTCTAAATCATTAAAGGGGTTTTCTAGTTAGAAGCAATTGATGGCCCATCCTCAGTATAAGCCATCAGTATCTGAGTGGTGGGGATCCGACTGTCGGCACCCCTGCTGATCAGCTTTTTTAGAGAGCCTGCGGTGCTCATGCAAGTGCTGCTTCCCCTTCATTCCTTACCTGCCCCATTGTGTGAATCGCCAACACATTTATAGCGGCGGTTCACAGTATTACAGCCTTTTCCCATTCAAGAGTATGGGAGAAGTCTGCAATACTGTTAACCACTGCTACTAGTGCGATTCACAGTACAAGCAGTGATAAAAATAAAGGGGAAGTAGCACTCACATGAGCACCGTGGCCCCTTCAAAACAGCTGATCGACGGGGGTGCCTAGAGTCAGATCCCCACCGATCAGCTATAGATGGCCTATCCTGAGGATTTATTCTAACTTGAAAACCCCTTTAATATAAAAAAGTAATACACAACAATTCTGACGGATCCTTTAAGCACTTTTGCTGCGTCTATGCTCAGTGTGTTAATGTGGCTTTAATGATCAATGATGGCTCAACCAAATATAGAATTGGCGTGAAATTATTATATATTTTTTTTCAGTATCAGGCTTTATTCAGACGAACGTAAAATACGCGCGTGCAACGCGCGTGATTTTCACGTGCGTTGCCCGTAGCTATATTTGTCAATGGGGCCGTGCAGACATGGCAGCGTTTTTTGCGCAGCGTTGCTCCGTTGCCAAAAACTCACGACATGTCCGTTGATTCAGCGTTTTCAACGCATCACGCACCCATTGAAGTCAATGGGTGCGTGAAAACCACGCATGTCGCACGGAAGCACTTCCGTGCGAACTGCGTGTTTGCGCAACAGCTGTCAAAAGGATGAATGTAAACAGAAAAGCACCACGTGCTTTTCTGTTTCCGAACATCCAAACGGAGTGTCTTTGCGATTAGCGAACCCCGACAACCGAAGCTAACTTCACCGGGTTCGGCCAAACTCGTTTTGGCCGAACCCGGCAAAAAAAATTCCGGTCCGCGACGTCGGGAGACATTCACTGTGCATGGTGCTGAAAGAGTTAAACTGTTTCAGCACCATGGACAGTGACTTGCGATCCCAAAATACATGAACCTGTAAAAAAAACCGAAGTTCTAACTTACCGATTACTCCTGTCTCCTTCCTGCAGTCCGACCTCCCGGGATGACACTTCAGTTCAAGTGACAGCTCCAGCCAATCACAGGCCAAGCACAGGCTGCAGCCAATCACAGGCTGCAGCGGTCACTTGGACTGCCGCGTCATCCAGGGAGGTGGGGCCCGATGTCAAGAGAGGCGCGTCACCAAGGACGCGTCACCAAGGCAACGGCCGGGAAGTTCTCGGTAAGTAGGAACTTTATCTTTTTTTTTACAGGTTTTTCGCTGTTGTGTTCGGCATTCACTGTCGAGGGTGCTGAAAGATTTAGCTCTTTCAGCACCTTGGACAGTGACGGGCGTCGACAAGCCTCATCTCTATGATGCCGGCTGCGCGAAAATCACGCAGCCGCGCATCAGACACGGATGACACACGCAGCTGTCAAATGGTTTTTGCGCGCGCAAAACGCCGCGTTGTTTGCGCGCGCAAAAACGCAACGCTCGTGTGAATCCAGCCTGAGTTGTAAGATTATGGAATTTTACCGAAGGGGCTGATGGATACTTCACTAAATTAAAGGGTGTTTAGATACCTATTTAAAAAACATAATTGGGCAGATATTCTGTTGTTGTTGAGCTGGAATTCTGGCCTAAGTTGCGCTTTTTTTTGGCACAAATCAAATTAGACAAGTTTATTTTTGATTTGTGCCAAAGACAACAGATTTTTTCGCCTCATTAGACACTTTTCAAAATTGTTTAGAAAAGAGGTTTTGGCCTAATGGAAAGGGGTCGCGGCTGAAAATATGCTGACATGCGTCAACATTTTGGCACAAAAAAAATGGCATATACTAAGCTAAACAATAGATGGTATAAGGATGGAAAAAGGGCCTAAAATATCTAGCAAGATACACCAAATTTATCATAGAGTATCCACCACTTTGATAAATTTGAAAAATAATGTGCCTAGGCACCAAGGTCCCAATTTCCCAACCACTATCGAATATAATGTCAGTTAAAATGTAACTTTTATTAATGCATCAAAATAGAGACAAACAACAAGTAAGGGTTAAAATTGTTTTCAAAGGACGGCTAGTGTGTGTCATAAAGGATTTTGCAAGTGTATCCAGCACGTCGCTGAACACAGTTAGGGTATGTTCACACGCTGAGAGGCAGTTACGTGTGAAAAGACAGACTGTTAACAGCTGCCTCGTTTCACACGTAAAAGCTCCTCCTCGTAATTTACGAGGCGTCTGAGACGCTCGTAAACCTTGAGCCGTGCTTCATTGATTTCAATGAAGAACGGCTCAAATTACGTGGCAAAGAAGTGCCCTGCACTTCTTTGCTGAGGCAGTAAATTTACGAGTCGTCGTTTGACAGCTGTCAAACGACGACTCGTAAATAACAGGTCGTCTGCACAGTACGTCGGCAAACCCATTCAAATGAATGGGCAGATGTTTGCCGACGTATTGTAGCCATATTTTCAGACGTAAAACGAGGCATAATACGCCTCGTATACGTCTGAAATTTGGCCGTGTGAACATACCCTGAGAGAGACTGACTCGGCAGCTGCAGACTGCCGTAGGCTAGTACAGTCCCACACGAGTGAGGAGAGATACCAGGCCGTAGATGAATATTAAAATGGCGATAGCCCCCCCGACATGTTTCGCTGCACAAGCAGCGTCCTCAGGGGATATTTCGGGGCTAATAAGCGCGCGTTCGGTTTCCTGCTCCTTATATAGACTTGTGTTTATCACATGTGGTAGCGTCATCTCTCCTTCCTGCCAATCAACTAGTCCCATTTGACAAGCCTCCACGCCAATTGAATGACATAGCCGGCGGCCAATGAGACAATGTGACCAGGTATCCAATCATCGCGTGTGTCATGCGCACGCATGTATCAGTCAAAGTGAGTGATAGTCATATAACGGGCATCCTAAATGCCAGATGAACGACACTGTCGGCGGTCAATAAGATGCCAGAAGTAAGTGTCCAATCACCACATGCATGCATATAATAGTCCGAGCGGGTAGCTATGATAATGACGGGATCCTCCATTCACGTCATAAATATGCATGATTGAACAAGTAAGAGTGAAAGTAATGGACTATGCATGACATAGCGAGATAACAAATAGGATTGGACATCAATGGGGGTATTTTTTGAGGACGGCATAAAATCAATGAGAGGAGAGCACAAGTACACAAATTTGCTACTATATAAGATAGTTATCTATAGATATAAATAGGATATATGTATTCATAAGTTTAATGGACAAATACTGAGTGGTAAGGGAGAGCAGGAATCAAAATTAAGTTGTCTGTCATGACAGTGACATCAAATCAGTGATACTATAAATGCTTGATGAGCAATGTATAATATAGATAGATATACATCAGGACTTTCTATGAAGTTCGTAGTTGGTGTGTCTTATAGACTTAAGACCAATGATGAACAACCTATGGATCTCAACGAACGTAGGACCTTACAAGCCCTTGAGGACTTGTCTGATGAAAATGAATATCGAGTCAGTTCAGCCACTGGCCCTTTCTCTTCCTTACGTCCCAGTTCAAGGATGACCCCTCCTTTTGCACAATATGCACATATTGACGTTTTCGTCAAATTAGTAAGTTCTGAATTGGGGAAATTAAAAACTAAGAAACAAGGGACCAATAACAATCTTAATAAAATGGAACAGGATGCATTAGACACATTATGTAACAACAATGAAATTATCTTAAAATCCTCAGACAAGGGTGGTAATATTGTCATCATGGACCGTACCTATTATACATCTATGGTACATAAACTACTAGATGATAGCTCCACATATACCATTTTAGAGAAGAACCCTACGAGTCTCTTTACATCGGAATTACGCTCCCTATTGGATGACGCCAAATCCAGGGAACTCATCACCTCGGACGAATTTAAGTTTTTGTATAATTCCACTCCTACCATTTCAACTTTTTATGCACTCCCAAAGATTCATAAAAACACTAGACCAGTTCCTGGGAGACCCATTGTCTCTGGAAATGACAATTTGACACAGGGCATCAGTACATACGTTGATGTAATGCTGGCGCCCTTTGTTAAGGCCCTACCTTCCTTCTTGAGAGATACCAAGGACACCCTCACCAGAATCCAGGGGATCAATGTCACAGACACCACTTTAATTGCCACTATTGACGTAGAATCACTTTACACTAACATTAAGCACGATCTGGGTCTAAAAGCGGTACAATATTTTTTGAACACTAAAGGGATACAATTTCAGGCACACAACACTCTGATATTTTCCCTTCATAGTTTCTTACTCACTCACAATTATTTTTTATTTGATGGCAAATTCTACCATCAGGTAAAAGGCACGGCCATGGGCACAGTTTGCGCACCCACTTATGCCAACTTATTCCTGGGGTGGTGGGAAGATACTTTAATTTTTAATGAAGATCTACTTTTTTTCACATGTCACATATTATTTTGGGGGAGGTATATCGATGATATACTTATCTTCTGGGATGGTGACACTACACTTTTTCTTGAGTTTATGGACATACTCAATCACAATGACATTGGCATGAAATTCACTCACCGCATAAACAAAAGCACTATTGATTTCCTTGATCTGCAGATCTCTCTGGATTCTGGTGGTGGTGTCCACACCAATATCTTTAGAAAAGAGACCGCTACCAATAGCTTTTTACACTATGGTAGCTTCCACCCACTGGCACTCAAGAGGGGAATACCAATTGGACAATACCTTAGGGCCAGAAGGAATTGCTCTGAGGAATCTACTTTCAAGTTGGAGTGTGATACCCTTTTTCATAAATTTCTGGCAAGAGGTTACCCGAAGAAAACCCTACATCGAGCTTATGCAAGAGCCAAGGCTACCCCAAGAGAGGAACTACTCTATGGTAACAAAACTAACAGAGTGGAAAAACCAGAAAACTCCACTATTAGATGCATAGGGAATTTTGACACCTGCTGTAGTCAGATCTCTAAAATTCTAAAAAAAACCACTGGGCAATTCTACAGTCAGATCCAGATCTGGTAGATGTGATTCCAAACACTCCGAATATCACCTATCGACGTGGTAGAAATCTTTGTGAATTCCTAACGCGGAGTCACTATTCGAGACCACTAATTCCTTGTAATACGTGGCTCTCTTCTCCAACTGTGGGCTCCTTCCCTTGTGGTAGATGCTCCTTTTGTACATACATGCCCAAGACGAAGCATTTCACCAACCCCCTAGACGGTCATAATTTTACCATCAGACATTTCATAAACTGTCAGAGTAGCGGCATTGTATATGCCGCCAGATGCCCTTGCCCCAAACTATATGTTGGCAAGACCATCCAACAATTCAGGAGAAGGATCTCGAGACATGTCAGTACCATAAATATGAAGGAGGACACGTCCCTCTCCAGACATGTGAGATCTTTCCATGAGGGCGATTCCAAGGTCCTCCAATTTTGGGGCATCACCCAGTTAAAACTGGGCCCTAGGGCCGGCAATCTGGACAAGAGGCTGTTACAGGAAGAAGCCAGGTGGATACATAGGCTGAATTCCCTCAGCCCTAATGGCCTTAATGAAGGCTTTACCTTCATGGCCTTTTTGTAGAAATATATACCTTTATTGCAGACATATACTTTTACTGCACGATATTACTGTCAGACTGAAAGTCTATAAGACACACCAACTACGAACTTCATAGAAAGTCCTGATGTATATCTATCTATATTATACATTGCTCATCAAGCATTTATAGTATCACTGATTTGATGTCACTGTCATGACAGACAACTTAATTTTGATTCCTGCTCTCCCTTACCACTCAGTATTTGTCCATTAAACTTATGAATACATATATCCTATTTATATCTATGGATAACTATCTTATATAGTAGCAAATTTGTGTACTTGTGCTCTCCTCTCATTGATTTTATGCCGTCCTCAAAAAATACCCCCATTGATGTCCAATCCTATTTGTTATCTCGCTATGTCATGCATAGTCCATTACTTTCACTCTTACTTGTTCAATCATGCATATTTATGACGTGAATGGAGGATCCCGTCATTATCATAGCTACCCGCTCGGACTATTATATGCATGCATGTGGTGATTGGACACTTACTTCTGGCATCTTATTGGCCGCCGACAGTGTCGTTCATCTGGCGTTTAGGATGCCCGTTATATGACTATCACTCACTTTGACTGATACATGCGTGCGCATGACACACGCGATGATTGGATACCTGGTCACATTGTCTCATTGGCCGCCGGCTATGTCATTCAATTGGCGTGGAGGCTTGTCAAATGGGACTAGTTGATTGGCAGGAAGGAGAGATGACGCTACCACATGTGATAAACACAAGTCTATATAAGGAGCAGGAAACCGAACGTGCGCTTATTAGCCCCGAAATATCCCCTGAGGACGCTGCTTGTGCAGCGAAACATGTCGGGGGGGCTATCGCCATTTTAATATTCATCGACGGCCTGGTATCTCTCCTCACTCGTGTGGGACTGTACTAGCCTACGGCAGTCTGCAGCTGCCGAGTCAGCCTCTCTCACTGTGTTCAGCGACGTGCTGGATACACTTGCAAAATCCTTTATGACACACACTAGCCGTCCTTTGAAAACAATTTTAACCCTTACTTGTTGTTTGTCTCTATTTTGATACATTAATAAAAGTTACATTTTAACTGACATTATATTCGATGGTGGTTGGGAAATTGGGACCTTGGTGCCTAGGCACATTATTTTTCATTGTTAATATATCCCTGCCAACCACTAGGGGTCTCCTCTTTATCTTTCTACTTTGATAAATTTGGTGCATGCTCTGACTGTCAGGTCTAAGTTTACACTGTCTAAATGTTAGGCAGTATAAGTAAATCTGTACCAATATCCTTTATGCCCATGAATATTCTGCAATAGCTTCTTTACGTTCTCATTTTGGATTACGTAAAATACTGTGAAAAAATATTTCTCCCCTTTTGCTTAATAGTTGTCACATTGAAAGATATCTGTAAACAAAATGTAATACATAAAATGTAAATAATATTTAAACAAAGGGAATCTGATCAATCCCTTAGTAACCAGCCTATTTTGACCAGTAAAGGCCATGTAAACCTTTGAATGGCTTTTTTTTCCTGATAAAAATGTCGGTCAGTGTGATTAGTGCAACTTTATAAATAGTTTTTATTAAAAATTATTTTTACTTTTTAAGATACAGCTGCTCTGTATTCTCTATACAGAGCAGCTGTATTGTTCACTAAATCCTGCTCCAGTCAAGTCCGTGGGACTAACAGATTCTGTGTCAGCGGGTCCTGTGTGTCAGAGAGACACGCAGGATCCAACTGTAATCAATCACATCTAAGTTCAGAACTTAGATGCGATCGATTACAGGTAGATCCTGCATGTCAGAGACACGTAAGACCGGCTGACGCTGCGGGACTGACGGATTCAGGTCATAGTGAAAGATACAGCTGCTCTGTATAGAGAATGCAGAGCAGCTGTATCTCAAAAAGTAAAAATAATTTTTAATAAAAACTATTTATACAATTGCACCAATCACACTGACTGACCTTTTTATATAAAAAAACAAAAAAACAAAAAAACAAAGTGTAATGCAAATGTTTACATAGCCTTTAATGACCAAACACATTTTTTGCCGTTTTTTCATTGCTGAATTCACAGAGCCATTACTGTTTTATTTTTATATCGACATAGCTGTATGAGGGCTTTTTTTTGCGGGAAGAGTTGTATTTTACAATGGCACCAATTTTAGGTACATTGAGTTAAATTATTAACTTTTATTAACTTTTTTTGGGGGGATGGAAAAAAACCAGCAATTTTGCCATCATTTATTGCGTTTTAAATTTACGCCATTCACCATGCAGCATAAATAACATGTGCCTTGAATTTTATGGGTCAACACAATTACGGTGAAATTAAATATGTATAGATTTTTTTTCATGTTTTACTACTTTCGGACAGTAAAAACATTTTAAAAGAAAATTATTTGTTTTTGCATCGTCGAATTCCAAAAACGATAACTTTTGTATTTTTCCATCGATGTAGCCATATGTAAGATTGTTTTTTGCAGGGCGAAATGTAGTTTTCATTGGTACCCTTTTGGGGTACATGAGACTGATTGTTTAACTTTTATTACATTTTTTTGGAAGAGGGAAGGGAAAAAAAGCAATGCCGTCGTTGTTTTTGGCCTTTTTTTTTCTTATGCCATTCTCCATGTGGTGTAAGTAATGTATTAACTTTATTGTTTGGGTGGTTATAATCGCAGCAATATCATATATGTGTTTTTTTTTATTTCTTTTTTTTTGTTTTACAGCGCACAGTTTTTTATTTTTTTTTAGTTTCACTAGGGGACTTCAGTATGTGATCCTTTGATTACTTTTATATTGCTTGTATGACAAGTTCTTACTGTACTTACTTTTGACAAAAGGGGTTATTCTCATCACATAATGTTATGTCATATCATGGTGGTCTGACCTCTTGAACCCCTGACAAGATGGGACCAAGGCTTTTCCATGCACATTGTTGCTCCCGTCCATTCACTGTGAAGGAAACTGCAACATAAGGCCTCATGCACACGACCGTAAAAACACCCATTATTGCGGGTCGTAATTACGACCCGCAATAACGGGCCCATAGACTTCTGTTAGTCACGGGTACCTTACCGTTTTCTATTTTTTCATTTTACGGGCCGTGCTCCTATACTTTATAATGAGAGCACGGTCGTGTGCATGAGGCCTAACTCTGTTTAGTTGAATGGAGCTATAGTGTAGTTCCTTGTCCAATAGATGGACGGGAGCGCCACTGTGCAAATAAACACTATGAAGCTGATTCTTTACTCTGAGAATCAGTCAGAATCCTGGAAGTTGAACCCTCACCATTCAGGAATTGATGACCTATCCTAGTGATATCCCAGCTTTTATTGTTGGACTGATGAAGCCCTAGAGCCATAGAATTATCTGATATATTAAAACAACTTTTTTTGTAGAAGCTTTGTGGTTAGTAATAATAACTGTAACGTTTTAGTAATCTTCTATTTCATAAATATTTATTCCGGGTTAGAGAGACCTTTCATAATTACATGCTGGTTTTCAGGATTCGACTATATTTAATATGTCAGCATCTTAAAAATGCTTTGCTGGAATGACTTCATGATTTTCCCTTTTTTCACATTTTTCATTGTGAACACGATGGTTGAATTTAACCTCATTGCAAAAACTGATTAGCTATTACAATAGTACATTAAAAGTATAAAATAGGACTACATATATGTGTGAAAATCTTAATTTAGAAGAAAAAATGTTGAGATGGAAATCTGAAATATAAATATAAATTTTTGGAGTTGATTTAATTGTGAATGTTGCTTGTTATTACTTACAATACAGATAATCTATGCCAGTGGTACATTTTCAGAAAGGAATGTCATACTGAACTGTTGACTTAAAGTAAAATTACTTTTTATATGGGTTAGACCATTTTACCTAGTAGCGAATGGCCCTGACGCTGGAGAGAACACAAAGACCCCCTATGCCACATAAGTTGATAACAGTAATATAACTAGCTCAAGACCAGGGCCGGCGTTAGGGGGGCAAACAGGGTAATTGCCCAGGGCTTCCATCCTCTTAGGGCCCCGGGCCTTCCCATGGCTGCCACGGGGCCCATGCTGCCTGGCCCATAACATTTATGGGCCAGGCGGCAAGGGCCCCCTCATGCCTGGTGGCCCAGTGCTAGTGTGGCTGCAGGCCACGTTAGACCTGCAGCCTATAAGGCGCTGGGAGGAATCCCTGCGCAGGCCGGCGTGATGACGTCACTGCATCACGCTGGTCTGAGCATGCGTCCCGTCTGGAGGATGTTCAGCGCTCCGTCCGTTGCGGGAACGGGGGAAGGTAAGTACAATATATGGGGTTTTTTTTTGGTGGCTGTCTGGCAATACACAGGGGGGGCTGTGTAGCACTATATACAAGAGGGATGTCTGTGTAGCACTATATTCAAGGGGTGTTGTCTGTGTAGCACTATATACAAGGGGGATATCTGTGTAGCACCATATACAAGGGGGATCTCTGTGTAGCACTATATACAAGGGGGAATGTCTGTGTAGCACTATATCCAGGGGTGGGCACTGTGTAGCACACTATATACAGGGGGGGACGCTGTGTAGCGCTATATACAGGGGATGTCTGTGTAGCACTGTATGCAGGTGGGGATGCTGTGTAGCACTATATACAATGGGGATGTCTGTGTAGCACTATATACAAGGGGGTGTCTGTGTAGCACTATATACAAGGGGGTGTCTGTGTAGCACTATATACAAGGGGGTGTCTGTGTAACACTATATACAAGGGGGTGTCTGTAGCACTATATACAAGGGGAGGGAATGTCTGTGTAGTACTATATACAGGGGGGGCATTGTGTAGCACACTATATTTAGGGGGGACGCTGTGTAGCACTATATACAAGGGGGATGTCTGTGTAGCCCTATATACAAGGGGGATGTCTGTGTAGCACTATATACAAGGGGGGTGTCTGTGTAGCACTATATACAAGGGGGATGTCTGTGGCACTGTATACAAGGGGAGGGGATGTCTGTGCAGCACTATATACAAGGAGGGGTGTCTGTGTAGCACTATATACTAGGGGGATGTATGCGTAGCACTATATACAAGGGGCAATATCTTTAGCACTATATACAAGGGGGGCTGTCTGGCACTATATATACAAGGGAGGGGCGCTGTGTGGCACTATATAGAAGGGAAGGGAGCTGTGTGGCACTATATATAAAAGGGGCTGTGTGGCACTATCTACTAAGGGGGGTTGTGTGGCACTATATATAAGGAGGGGGACTATGGCGCTATCTACAGGGGGCTGTGTGTGGCGCTATCTACAAGGGGCACAAAGGGGCATTACTGCTGTGGGAGCAAAAAGGGGGCATGGTTACTGATGGGGCACTTTTATTGTGTTGAACACTGAGGGATCATTATTACCATCTGGGGCCCTGTGGGTTATGAGTTTGTTTAGAGGATGGGGTATAGGTGTGGAGGATGCTGAAGAAGCGAGAAACCAACATGTCTGTGTGTCAAATTCTGCAGAGACGAGTCGTGGCTGGAATAAGTCATCACAGTGGTCTGGACCGGATGGAGAAAATAAGGGAAAGTGAACGACTCTAATCAGAGAAAACATCACCTGTGAGCCACCAAATCTAAATGTGCTGTAATCACTTATATGGTCTGCAGAGCTCCTGTGTATTACTGACATCTACCACTATATGGTCACTATATGGTGGTAATATTGGTCTTTGTATAGTGTTTTTTATTCAGTAACAGTACGGGGGTATTATTCAGTCACTATGTGGTTATGGTGTGGAGGTATTATTCATTAACAATATGGTGGTATTATTCAGTCACTATGTTGTTATGGTGTGGCAATATTATTCAGTAACATTATGGGGGTATAATTCGGTCACTATGTGGTTATGGTGTGGAGGTATTATTCAGTACCAGTATGGGGGTATTATTCAGTCACTATGTGGCTATGGTGAGAAGGCATTATTCAGCAACAGTACGGGGGTATTATTCAGTCACTATGTGGTTATGGTGTGGCGGTAATATTCATTAACAGTATGAGGGTATTCAATCACTATGTGCTTATGATGTGGGATTATTATTCAGTATGGAGGTATTATTCGGTCACCATGTAGTTACGGTGTGGCGGTATTACTCAGTAACAGTATGGGAGTATTATTAAGTCACTATGTGGTTATGGTGTGGTGGTATTACTCAGTAACAGTATGGGGGTATTATTCAGTCACTATGTGGTTATGATGTGGTGGTATTACTCAGTAAACATATGGGGGTATTATTAGGTCACTATGTTGTTATTTGGTGTGGAGGTATTATTCAGTAACAGTATGGGGATATTAGTTAATCACTATGTGGTTGTGGTGTGGAGGTATTATTCAGTCATTATGTGGTTATGGTGTGGCAGTATTATTCAGTAACAGTATGGGGTATTATTCAGTCACTATGTGGTTGTGGTGTGAAGGTATTATTTAGTAACTGTATGGGGGTATATTCAGTCACTATGCATGGTGTGGTGGTATTATTCAGTTTCAGCATGGGGGTATTATTCAGTCACTATGTGGTTATGGTGTGGGGGTATTATTCAGTCACCATATGGTTAAGGTGTGGTGGTATTAGTCAGTCACTATGTGGTTATGATGTGGCAGTATTATTCAGTAACAGTATGGGCGTATTATTCAGTCACTACGTGGTTATGGTGTGGCGGTAATATTCAGTAACAATATGAGGGTATTCAATCACTATGTGCTTATGATGTGGGATTATTATTCAGTATGGAGGTATTATTCGGTCACCATGTAGTTACGGTGTGGCGGTATTACTCAGTAACAGTATGGGAGTATTATTCAGTCACTATGTGGTTATGGTGTGGTGGTATTACTCAGTAACAGTATGGGGGTATTATTCAGTCACTATGTGGTTATGGTGTGGTGGTATTACTCAGTAAACATATGGGGGTATTATTAGGTCACTATGTTGTTATGGTGTGGAGGTATTATTCAGTAACAGTATGGGGATATTATTTAATCACTATGTGGTTGTGGTGTGGAGGTATTATTCAGTCATTATGTGGTTATGGTGTGGCAGTATTATTCAGTAACAGTATGGGGTATTATTCAGTCACTATGTGGTTGTGGTGTGAAGGTATTATTTAGTAACAGTATGGGGGTATATTCAGTCACTATGCATGGTGTGGTGGTATTATTCAGTTTCAGCATGGGGGTATTATTCAGTCACTATGTGGTTATGGTGTGGGGGTATTATTCAGTAACAGTATGGTGGTATTATTCAGTCACCATATGGTTACGGTGTGGTGGTATTAGTCAGTCACTATGTGGTTATGATGTGGCAGTATTATTCAGTAACTGTATTGGCGTATTATTCAGTCACTACGTGGTTATGGTGTGGCGGTAATATTCAGTAACAATATGAGGGTATTATTCAGTCACTATGTGGTTATGGTGTGGGGGTATTATTTGGAACTTATATTGTGTTATTATTTCTAATATTGGTCTTATAATAGTGAGCTGTGATCTGTAACAGTATGCAGGTAATATTTCATCTGGTATAGTGGCATGATATAATAACTGTACATGTATATATATATAATTTTTTTGTGTGAGAGGGGGAATATATGCTTTGGGTTTTGCAACACTCCTGGACGTGCTAGAAATCAGTGATACAGTTCTCTGCACATCGCCTTCTGAATTGACTGCATTATAGATACAGTAAGGACCTGTTCACATCTGTATTGGGGTTCCATTGACGCCATCAGTCAGAACATTCCGTCAGGGGAACCTAGGAACACAAACTAAATGGAAACCATAGCTTCTGTTTGCATTACCATTGATTTCAATGGCAATGTTTCCGTTGCAAATGGTTTATGTTTGTCTCCGTTCCGTAAGGTTTCGGTTTTTTGGATGGAATCAATAGCCCAGTAGTTTCCGTTTGGTTTGCGTTCATGGGTTCCCCTGATGGAAAGGTCTGACAGAAGCCATCAATGGAACCCCGACGCAGATGTGAACAGGCCCTAATTCAGCATTTGGAGCCCTGCTTTTAACCTTGCCCAGGGCCATTCTTTGTCTAAAACCGGCCCTACCCATTGTGCCAATTGTCAGGCCCACTTACAGAATTTACATTGAGGCATAGAAGTTAAAGCTACACATTTGCTCATTCTAAATGTAACTAAACTACAGGATCATACAACCAAAGTATAAAAACATAAAACATTTAATATAGGTGTTAAATTGTCATCGTTTTTAAAGCTACATGCATGGACCCCAGACCTGAAGGCACTCTATTTGCCACCGTATTGTGCCTCCTTGAAGGCACTATAATCTACTCTAGCAGCAGTGCTTCTAGGGGAGAATACCTCTGCAATACGGCATGTGATAGAATATGCCACGAAAAACCTTTGCGTGTCTCTGTGTCTCCGTACAACACAGGCGGTAAAAGTCTTTTTACACCAGCGAGTATGGGCCAAAAAAACCAGCGCCGATCAACATGACATCTCATTGATTGGCGCTCGTTTGCTCCTTTCACAAGGAGCTATGATCAGTAATGTGGCTGAGCGCTCGTTACAACGATCTCTTGTCCCCATGCACCTCCATCACATCAAGTTGGCAGCACATCTCCCTGTTTACACAGGGCGATGCGCTGCCGACAACGATAATATTTTGTGCTGCATAAACTATATGATCAGCAGATGAACAAGCGTTTGCTCGTTCATCTGCCGATCATTGCCCTACATTGATTGGGAACGAGCGTTTATGTGAACACTCATTTGCCTGATCATTGGCCCGTGTTAAAGGGCCTTAACATTGTTTGGGTACTTAGAAAAATTAAGATTCCTTTCTTGAAAAAAATTCCTAAGATTAGCAACAGCACAATAAGACTGTTGTCAAACAGCTTTTCCCTTATTAGCATTTAGCGCTGTTTCAATCCAGTTTTGAACTGATCGGCATACCTGACATACTGGCACCACAGCCTCCTCAATGGGCTTATCAGACAGTTCATCCCAAGAAATCAATCTGCTTCAGATTACTCAGGTCTTTAACTCAAGGAGATATTGCCACTTAACTGCCATGTTGACAATGTTTTTTTTCTAAGATTTAGAAACACTCAACATGTAAAATTCCCTTAATCTGTGCATATCACAGTATGACAGAATATGAATATAGATGGAATATAGTATCAAGAAAATATTTGATGTTTTCCTATTTGATCTAGGCTTAGTTTAGTTCAGTAGCTTATATGTAAGCTGTTATTCAATCAAGCCACTTTTGCCCCAGTTGCTATAATATGCATTGAAAATGTATGCCCAGTTCACGCTTTGCAGATTTGATGCAATATTTTTTTTTCTTCACAAAAATAGTGGATAATTGTAAGCATTATGTGTCTTCTAAACTTTTTGGCTAAAATCTGCATGCAAAAGCGAGATACCAAAATGTAAAGTGTGAACCAGGCCTCTATCTGCATTTGATTTACAAGAGTCTAAATGACAGGAATCGGGACTAAATCACCTATTCATTGCAGGACAATTTTTGAGGAGTAAATCCGAAAAAGAGTATAAGTCGAAAATATTTTTTTTATATTGTTCTGCCCTTGGAGCTATTTCTGGTTTTGGCTAAAAAAAGAATCATTAAAGCAGCATCAACCTGCCCAGTGTAAGTCCAGCCTTACTGTTTACTGACATTCCATTACACAAATGGAACACCAGTCATTATCTATACAAAGCACAAAATGTAAAACTAAAAGACACTTGCTAAAAGGGATTTTCCAGGACTCCTTAGGATAGGCAAATAATATCAGATCGGTAGGGGTCCGACTTCAGGCACCCCCACCTACCAGTTAAGTGAAGGGGCTGCAGCGCTCTGGTCAGTGCCACATCCATTTCATTGTTTACCAGGCACGGCTCTGAATATTTTTGAAAGCGGCTGTGCCAGATGCTGTAGCTCTCTGTACCTCAGTTTCATTCAAGTGAATAGGACTAAACATCAAAACAAGGCACAGTAGAGCACCACGGCCCCTTCAGCTGATTGGTAGGGGCCCCAGGAGTCAGAACGCCACCGATCTGATATTGATGGTATATCCTAAGGATAGGCCATCAATATCAGAGACCCTGAAAATCCATATGAATGCCGCTTGCACATGGCTCTATTACAATTCTGTAAAACCACTGTGTTATACGTTGCTGTGAAACGGCACCCATAGACTTCTGCAAAACCATATCGTACCTTAATATCCCTCTGATTTCATACAGAGGCATGCAGAAGTTTTTTTCTGTCGTATTTCATACATAGTACAGAGCCACAGGGGACTTTGTGAGCCGCTGAGCAGCCTAATATGCTAAGGAAATGTTAGTGGCTAATTATAATATTACTAAGCTATGTAAAACCACACAAGGGCTTGAATATTGTGTAGAGGCTGCAGTTGAATGTGTGTCTTAGGCCCTGAGGGGTCCAAAACGCGACCTAAAGAAATACCATTGTTTATTATCTATGTATGATGCTGTGTTTTTCTTTTATCCTTGTGCTGTCACATTCCTGTGGTTCCTAGCCTTTATCTGTGACACCCCTTTGTTGATTATACCCGGTCTGTGACATTACTCCTATATTGTGACATCACTGTGTGCACTATACCTATACTGTGACATCACTGTGTGCCTCATTCCTTCACATTGGCATTACTGTGAATATAAGGGTATGTGCACACAACCTCTTTTCAGGCGTAATAGAGGCGTTTTTTACGCCTCGAATTACGCCTGAAAAGACGGCTCCAATACGTCGGCAAACATCTGCCCATTTCTTGCAATGGGTCTTACGATGTTCTGTGCAGACGAGCTGTCATTTTACGCGTCGCTGTCAAAATACGGCGCGTAAAATGACGGCTCGTCAAAAGAAGTTCATGCCACTTCTTGGGATGTTTTTGGAGCCGTTTTCTCATAGACTCTATTGAAAACAGCTCAAAAAACGGCCGTAAAAAACGCCGCAAAAACTCTGTGAAAAACGTGAGTTGCTCAAAAAACTTCTGAAAATCAGGAGCTGTTTTCCCTTGAAAACAGCTCCGTATTTTGAGATGTTTTTGCTCACTGCGTGTGAACATACCCTTATTACCATGATGTTACTCACTTTGGTCATTACCTCAGTGCTGTGACGACACAGTCTTTATTATCTCTATGCATATACACAGTCGAGTCACATTATTATGACCACCAGCTTATATCCAGAGTAACCGCCGTGTGCAGCACGGACAGCAGCTAGACGGGCTGGGAGTGACTCAATAAGGTGCTGGTAGGTTGTCTCAGGTATCTGGAGCTATGCTCACTGCAGTGCATCCCACATTTGCTGGAGGCTGCATGCGGGAGGATCCTTAGAGCGAACAAAATTATCGAGGTGGTCCTACAGATGCCCAATTAGGTTCAAGTCTCGTGAATTAGGGGGCCAGGGAAGTATTTGGAAGTCGACTACACTATTGCATCCAGCAAAACTACGGGTCCGCTGCACAAAAGAGGCAATGGTGATGGAGACGGAACCCTCTGGTTTCCGTCGGTGTCAGTTTGTGTCTGCTCAGGGTCCAGTTCTGACGGAAACCTCCAACAGAACGTCAGAATGGAACCCCAACGCAGATTTGAACAGAGCCTTACCCATGGCAACAATGAGTAATATGTGTTCAGACAGCCTATCGCACACATTATATACCCATCAAGCCAATCCATGACAAATCTCTCCCTTCATGGGCTACGTACTGCTGACGTCAAAAGTAGGAGGTGGTTATAATAATGCGACTCGACTATGTATATTAGTTTATTATAGCTAAATTGTGACATCACTGTGTTTTTTATAGTGACATCACTGTGTTTAATAATCCTGCACTGTTAGGGCATGACCACACGTGGCGGATTTCCTCCGCAACTGTCCGCATCAATGCCGCACAGAATCTGCGTTGCAGATTCTGCTGCAGATCTGCACAAAATGTGCAGTACATTGATGCGGACTAGCTGCTGCGGACTGCGGGAAAAGTGCTTCCCTTCTCCCTATCAGTGCAGGATAGAGAGAAGGGACAGCACTTTCCCTAGTGAAAGTAAACGATTTTCATACTTACCGGCCGTTGTCTTGGTGACGCGTCCCTCTTTCGGCATCCAGCCCGACCTCCCTGGATGACGCGCCAGTCCATGTGACCGCTGCAGCCTGTGCTTGGCCTGTGATTGGCTGCAGCCGTCACTTAGACTCAAACGTCATCCTGGGAGGCCGGACTGGAGACAGACGCAGGGAGTCACTGTCCAGGGTGCAGAAACAGTTACTGCCGATCGCTTAACTCTTTCAGCACCCTGGACAGTGACTATTTACAGACGTCTCCTAGCAACGCTCCCGTCATTACGGGAGCCCCATTGACTTCCTCAGTCTGGCTGTAGACCTAGAAATACATAGGTCCAGCCAGAATGAAGAAATGTCAAGTTACGCTCCGCACCACACATAACATCTGCGGACTTCATTGCGGAATTTCGATTCTCCATTGAAGTGAATGGAGAACTTCCGCAATGAGTCCGCAACCAGTCCGCCACTGCTCCGCAACAGACAGAGCATGCTGCGGACACCACATTCCGCTCCGCAGCCTATGCTCCGCAGCGGAATTGTACGCATCGTGTAAACGAACACTGCTAAATTAAAGTGAAAGTCAATGGAGAAACGGCTCCGCTGCGGATTAACGCTGCGGAGTGTCCGCAGCGGAATTTAAGTGAAATTCCGCCACGTGTGAACCCGCCCTTACTTCACTACGTTTATTTTGAATGTATTGTCACATCTCTGTGCTCTGACATCGCTGCTTAAAATCAATATTGTAAGAGAACATTGTGTGCATTATACAGTACATGTTCAGTGACATAAGAGCAAAAATTATTCCTCTGGGTGACGTCACTGTGTCCATTTTCAGAGGCATAAGTATTCGAGCTGAAGAGTTTGCAATTGCACATGGGAACTGCTGGTGCCAGAGGTGGGCCAAAGGTTCCTCTGCAAGTTGATACCAGTTCTATAAGATATACCCATGCTGTATAACTCTATACCTGTAAAGTCGGGGCCCTGTTGCATCAGGGCATAGGATCCATCATTTATACCTCTGATATCACACTTATAAAAAGAACAAAAGGTTCAAGTTGTGGATACAATACAATATCATAATATATTAAACATTAGACTGTAAATTGTACTCCTAATACATTCCAATACTTACATTTCATTCGTTGTCTTTATGTATCCTCTCCATGTATTTTTTGCCACTATGAGCATGTGAACTGCAGTAAAATCAGACTTTAATAAGGTAACCTAGGCATTATTAACGCAACGGTTATTGAGCTATATATTACTTTCTGTTCTTTTTTGGACAGTGATATATATTTTGTAGGCTCCATTTCCTCCACTTATAAGATCTTGCATCCTTTTCTGTCATTTTCCAATAGCCTACAAGAGTGCCTTAGAGCTTGATTATTTTGTATCAATTGTGTAATAGGAGAGTTAAAGTTGCCTACTGAGAATATAGACCTCCTGCTTACATCACTGGATGCTTTATGCATGTTAATGAATCTCCATATGAAAGGTCTCCTTACAGTACAGTTATTGAATGAGGAAAATATTGGTGAACACATTTTTCTCATTATTCATAGACAAACTAGTAGAAGTAGCAGCAGCCTAACACAGTATTTATTTATAAAATTTTTAAATATTACTTTGGCCCTTTTCAGTAATTGGTAAGAATTGTGAGCATTTTTCAGTGATGCTCCGAATAAAATACACATATGGATTTATGGTCAGTACAAGAACCAATATTTGTGCCTTTGTTATACCTCTGAGTTTAATAAATTGTATTATACTGTATGACTCCTGTAAATGTAATGATATCCGTCCGTCCGTCTATCTATCTATCTATCTATCTATCTATCTATCTATCTATCTATCTATCTATCTATCTATCTATCTATCTATCTATCTATCTATCTATCTATCTATCTATCTATCTATCCATCCATCTATCTATCCATCCATCCATCCATCCATCCATCCATCCATCCATCCATCCATCCATCCATCCATCTATCTATCATCTGTCTGCCTGCCTGCCTGCCTGCCTATCTATCTATCTATCTATCTATCTATCTATCTATCTATCTATCTATCTATCTATCATCTGTCTATCTATCTATCTATCTATCTATCTATCTATCTATCTATCTATCTATCTATCTATCTATCTATCTATCTATCTATCTATCTATCTACATTTGTTAGAATTCCCCTGCTTTTACAAATATAGGATATATCCTATAGGAGATATCTGTACTAAACTTTGATGACATTTCAAAATATTTTATTTTGTAATATATAGAAAGGGCAAGTCCTAGGGGTGAACGAGCTGTGCATTCACATGGGGTGCCTTAGCCATCCCTGCTGAAAGAGGCATTACCGGTACCATGGTTCTTAACCTCTTTTCAACAGATGACGTACATGTACGTCATAGTCAGGAGGGGGAAGTATGAAATGGCTCATGAGCTGAACCTTCTCCATGCAGTGCAGGTGTTAGCTGCATTTTGCAGCGGACACCTTGCTCTTAAGGGCGTAATTAAGAAGACTCTGTTCCAAGCCATTTAACCATTTAGATGCCAGGGTCAAGAGAAACCATGGCATCTAAGCCGTCAGACAGAGGTGGGACTACCTTTTCACCCCATCATCCCCCCTGAAAGCAATCATGGGGTGCCGACGGTTTCATGGCAGTTGGGGTGCTAAGGAAGGCCCCCAGGTCTGCCATGTAGGTCCTCTTATAAAGCCCTGCCAGGTCTTTTGTAAAAGTAGGAAAACTTTTTTTTCCATTCCACCCCACATAATATTTTTTTTTAAGTTCCTCAGTACATTATATGGTACATTAAATGGTGCCATTAAAACCTACGGTGGCATTGTATCACATTTTATTTACAGATGTGTCCTTCATTACTTTTCCTCTTATCTCAACTTAGTCTCAGATGTATGGCGTGAGATGTCCAGCTTTGAAGAGAAAACAATCTTTGCAATACTATCATGAGATGTCTATGCTATATGTGTCTACATGTGTGGTCACCCAGTGGTTGTTATGTGAATTGCAGCATGTCAAGTGTTTTGCTAGTGTTTTTCTAGCTTGTCGCAATATTGTATTGAATTTGTTTTATAAAAAAAACTGGAGTACTTAACCAAATTCAAGCAAACGTAGGAGTAAACACATCTGTAGGCATTTTTATGGAGTTTTTGGCCAATATATGGCACTGTTATTTGGTCATCATCTTTTATCAATCTGATAAATTGGTACTGTTTGTTATAGTTATTTGTACACTGTATGGCAGGACACTATATTGGTGGAGGGACGCCAACAGTGGGTACCCCACAGGCTACCACACAAAGTAAGGCCAGCCCTGCTGTGATGAAATTGCACAGAAAAGTGGTACAATTTTTAGCCATATCTTGACAGTTTTTAAAAGTGTCTAGAAAAAAGTTTGTGGCTTAAATGAGTTTGTTAATGACGTTCACCATTTTTGGGGAAAAAATACTAATATAAAGTAGGTTAATCATGAGGTTGTGTAAGGAAGAACATTACTAGTGAGTTGCACTAAATTTATCATGCCACGACCCTCATTTTGAAAATGTAACACAATATGGGCTATTTTTTGCCGACTCAAAAAATATGCACCGTATGATAGTATTGCTAAAACTTCTTGACTCATTCCTACTGGAAACAGAAATTTAATTTCCTCATTGTTTTTTTGTGGCTTATTGTCAACTGTGAGGTTCTAAGGGCATCTATGAGGAATGTAAAAATCCGTATATAGGCCATTTTCTTTATCAATTCTGCAATTAACAATGGGCCAGATTTATATATGTATGCACTCTAGTTTGCTGGCCTGTTCCACTATTTTCAGACACATACGAAGTGTTGGAAAAATTGGGTAGCGCTTCAGAGTTGCGTTGAGTAAGGAAAACAACACCTGGTCTGATCTGGCATCGCCTACAGAAGATTCATCAATAGGGCATGCAGCGGGAGTGCACCAGATTTAATAAATCTCAACCAATTTGTTATGTAATAGAATCTAATTTAATTTCCACACATTTCTAGCCCAGATATTTAAGAAACAAATTATTTAATTCCAGGTAGCTTTGAAATTCTAATTCGTTTGGGACAGCCACGTTAATTTGGACTAAGCATTTTAAAGGCCTATAATTGGGTACTGTAGCTACCTTGTGTAATTTGATCAACTGAGACATGACATAAGTAAATGAATGACATGCTCAAGTCATGATCATAAATGTTAAAGGCTCTGTTCACACTTGTTTTCAGGGGTTCCATCAAGCTTTATGGTATTTCTGACGGCAGGAATAGCACTGTCAAAAATACCTGAACCCCAATACAACCCCAATAGACCTCAGTTAAGGTCAACGAAGTCTCTCAGTGTCTGCTTGAATCCATTGGAAAACGAGTCCATCAGTGTAATGGCAGGAAGGAGGTGAAGGGAAAGTGAGCCCTAATCTACCCACCGCCCTGTCCCTGCCTACTTGCAACGACCCGCCCTAGGCGACGAGGTACAACTGGGCGGCGTTCCCTACGCTGGCTAAGTGCACAGGAAGACAAACAGGGAACACGCAAGGGAAGGGGCAGTAGCCACGGAACGCCACGAGGAAACGGGGCGGCGAACGAACAGTCAGGACCAGGACGAAGTGAGTACACCCGAGCGGGCACGGAGACAGAAGCAAGCCAGGGGCAAAGCAAAGCAGGTCAAGCAGAACTGCAGCAAGGCAGAAGCACGGCAGAAGCAGGCTGGAGCAAGCAGCAGTGGGGCCAGGAATCCAAAAGAATTACAAGCACTGAGGGAGAGCACAGGGCAGGTAATAAAGGGAAGGGGGCGGAGCTAACTCCGACAGACCAGGCCGCGATAGGCTCTCCCACTCCTGAGCCTGCCACCCTGGTTGGTGGGAGATGGTGTCAGTCGAACAGGTCTGGCCTCAGGTGTGGATTGATTAATCCCAGGAGTATAGCTAGATGAAGTACCTGGCAGATCCCTAACAGTACTCCCCCTTTTATGAGGGGCCACCGGACCCTTACTAAGGGGACCCGGTTTAGTGGGGAAGAGGAGGTGGAACCTCCTGATCAATACCCCAGCGTGAACATCACGGGCAGGTACCCAAGTCCTCTCCTCCGGCCCGTATCCTCTCCAATGGACCAGGTACTGGAGGGAGCCCTGGACCATCCTACTGTCCATAATCTTGGCCACCTCGAATTCCACCCCCTCAGGGGTGAGAACGGGAACAGGAGGTATCCTCGAGGGGGACCAGGACGGGGAGCAGCGTTTAAGGAGGGAGGCATGGAAGACGTCATGTATGCGAAAGGATGGGGGGAGCTCCAGACGGAAGGATACAGGGTTGAGTACTTCAATGATCTTATAAGGTCCAATAAATCGGGGAGCAAACTTCCTGGACGGGACCTTAAGGCGCAAGTTCCTGGACGACAACCAGACCAAATCCCCGACGACAAACCTGGGGTTAGCAGAACGTCTACTATCCGCCTGAATCTTTTGTGCGCTCTGGGACGCCTCTAGGTTCTTCTGAACCTGGGCCCAGACAGTGCACAGTTCCCGATGAACCTCCTCTACCTCAGGATTATTGGAACAACCAGGGGAGACGGAGGAGAACCTTGGGTTAAACCCGAAATTACAGAAAAACGGGGAGACCCCTGACGAGTTACTGACCCGGTTATTCAGGGAAAATTCAGCAAGGGGAAGGAATGAGACCCAATCGAATTGACAGTCAGAGATGAAACACCTTAAATATTGTTCCAGGGATTGGTTGGTCCTTTCCGTTTGGCCATTAGTTTCGGGATGGAAGGCGGAGGAGAAGGACAGATCAATCTCCAACTTTTTACAAAAAGCTCTCCAAAATAAGGAAACAAATTGTACCCCTCTGTCAGAAACGATATTGACTGGGGCCCCATGGAGACGCAGGATGTGTTTCACAAACAAAGAAGCTAACGTCTTGGCGTTAGGTAGCTTCTTAAGGGGCACAAAGTGGCACATCTTGCTGAAGCGGTCGACTACCACCCACACCACCGACTTGCCCTGAGATGGAGGCAAATCGGTGATAAAATCCATGGAGATATGGGTCCAAGGTCTCTGGGGGATGGGCAAGGAACGTAGTAGGCCCGCAGGTCGGGACCTAGGGGTTTTGGACCTAGCGCAAACCTCACAAGCGGCGACGTAAGCCCTAACATCTTTAGGCAACCCAGGCCACCAATAGTTTCTGGTAATGAGGTGTTTGGTGCCCAAGATGCCAGGATGACCAGATAGAGCGGAGTCATGGTTTTCCCTGAGTACCCTCAGCCGGTATTGCAGGGGAACAAACAGTTTGTCCCCAGGGACGTTCCCGGGAACTGCACCCTGATCAGCCGCGATATCAGAAGCTAAATCAGAATCCGTGGCAGAGACGATTATACCAGGGGGTAAAATACAAGCAGGATCCTTCTCGGAAGGAGGATTGGCCATGAAACTACGTGACAGAGCGTCAGCCTTAATATTCTTGGACCCAGCCCTATAGGTAACCAAGAAATTAAATCTGGTAAAGAATAGTGCCCACCGAGCTTGTCTAGGATTAAGCCTCCGGGCCGATTCTAGGAAAACCAGATTCTTGTGATCTGTAAGGACCGTTACATGGTGTCTGGCCCCCTCCAGGAAGTGCCGCCACTCCTCAAAAGCCCATTTAATGGCTAGAAGTTTGCGGTTGCCAATATCATAGTTACTCTCCGTGGGCGAAAACTTCCTAGAGAAGTAAGCACAGGGGCGGAGATGGGTGAGGGAGCTGGTACCCTGGGACAAGACGGCCCCCACTCCCACCTCGGAAGCGTCAACCTCCACAATAAATGGCTCCTCTTGGTTGGGCTGAATCAGCACGGGGGCCGAGATAAAGCACTTCTTGAGAGTCTCAAAGGCCTGGACGGCCTCAGGGGGCCAATGGAGGACATCGGCACCCTTGCGGGTAAGGTCCGTAAGAGGCTTAGCGACGACCGAGAAGTTGGCAATAAATCTCCTGTAATAGTTGGCGAACCCTAAAAAACACTGTAACGCCTTAAGGGAGGCAGGTTGGACCCATTCCGCCACAGCTTGAACCTTGGCAGGGTCCATGCGGAATTCATGAGGAGTGAGGATTTGCCCTAAAAATGGTATCTCCTGTACCCCAAAGACACATTTTTAAGTCTTAGCAAACAGATTATTCTCCCGAAGGACCTGGAGCACCTTCCTGACATGCTCCACGTGGGAGGACCAGTCCTTGGAAAACACCAGTATGTCATCAAGGTACACAACAAGAAAATTACCCAGGTACTCTCTCAGGATTTCATTAATAAAATTCTGGAAGACAGCAGGGGCATTACACAACCCAAAGGGCATGACCAGGTATTCGAAATGACCCTCGGGTGTGTTGAACGCAGTTTTCCACTCATCCCCCTCTTTGATGCGGATAAGGTTATATGCCCCCCGTAGATCGAACTTAGAAAACCATTGGGCTCCCTGAACCTGATTAAAAAGATCCAGAATCAAAGGAAGTGGGTACTGGTTCCTTACGGTGACCTTATTCAGGTTACGATAATCAATGCACGGCCTAAGACCACCATCCTTCTTCCCCACGAAGAAGAAGCCAGCACCTACAGGAGAAGTCGAGGGGCGAATGAAACCCTTGGCCAGGCATTCTTGGATATACACCCTCATGGCTTCACGTTCAGGACATGAAAGATTAAATATCCTACCCTTAGGAAGCTTGGCACCAGGCACCAAATCGATAGCGCAATCGTAATCTCTATGGGGGGGCAACACCTCGGAGGCCTCCTTAGAAAACACATCGGCGAAGTCCTGAACAAACTCAGGAAGCGTGTTTACCTCCTCCCGGGGAGAAATAGAGTTAACAGAAAGACATGACATAAGACATTCATTACCCCATTTGGTGAGATCCCCAGTATTCCAATCAAATGTGGGATTATGCAACTGCAACCAGGGAAGGCCTAAAACCAGATCAGACGATAATCCCTGCATCACCAGTACAGAGCACTGCTCCAAATGCATGGAGCCAACCAGGAGTTCAAAAACAGGAGTATGCTGAGTAAAATAACCATTAGCAAGGGGGGTTGAGTCGATTCCTACTACAGGGATAGGATAAGGTAAATCAATACAAGGCATCTTTAGAGACATAGCAAATTCCACAGACATGATATTAGCAGATGAGCCAGAATCCACGAAAGCACTGCCCGTGGCAGACCGGCCAGCAAACGAGACCTGAAAGGGAAGCAAAATTTTATTGCGTTTCACATTAACGGGAAATACCTGTGCGCCCAAGTGACCTCCCCGATGATCACTTAGGCGCGGAAGTTTTCCGGCTTCTTATTCTTGCGCCTGGGACAGGTGTTCAGTAGATGCTTGTCGTCCCCACAGTAGAAGCAGAGACCATTCATTCTGCGAAACTCCCTACGTTGTCGAGGGGACATCGAGGCCCCGAGTTGCATAGGTACCTCCGAGTCCTCCGTGGAGGGGCGAGGAGACGGGACCTCGGGGGGGATCGCAGAAAAGTCAGAGGGGAGCACATTGAAGCGTTCTAGCTGACGTTCCCTGAGACGTCGGTCAAGTCGTACTGCTAGGGCCATAACCTGGTCAAGGGAGTCAGGCGAGGGGTAGCTAACCAGCAGATCCTTCAGGGCGTCAGATAATCCTAACCTAAACTGGCACCTTAGGGCCGGATCGTTCCACTGAGAAGCTACGCACCACTTCCTAAAATCAGAACAGTATTCCTCAACCGGTCTCCTACCCTGACGTAAGGTCACCAGCTGACTCTCGGCTAAAGCAGTCCTGTCAGTCTCGTCGTAAATGAGTCCGAGGGCAGAGAAAAAACGATCAACAGAGGAAAGTTCAGGGGCGTCAGGAGCCAAGGAGAAGGCCCACTCTTGGGGCCCTTCCTGGAGTCGGGATATGATGATACCCACCCGCTGGTTCTCGGAACCTGAGGAGTGGGGCTTTAGGCGGAAATACAGTCTGCAACTCTCCCGGAAGGAGAGAAACGTCTTACGGTCCCCTGAAAACCGGTCAGGTAGCTTGAGGTCGGGTTCTAGAGGTGAGGTGAGGGGTACTACTAAAGCAGCGTCACCCTGATTGACCCTTTGGGCCAGGGCCTGGACCTGTAGGGAGAGGCCCTGCATCTGCTGGGTCAGGGTCTCAAGGGGGTCCATGATAGCGTCAGCGTAGGAGAAATGGTAGACTAGGTAAGGGCTTGTAATTATGTAATGGCAGGAAGGAGGTGAAGGGAAAGTGAGCCCTAATCTACCCACCGCCCTGTCCCTGCCTACTTGCAACGACCCGCCCTAGGCGACGAGGTACAACTGGGCGGCGGTCCCTACGCTGGCTAAGTGCACAGGAAGACAAACAGGGAACACGCAAGGGAAGGGGCAGTAGCCACGGAACGCCACGAGGAAACGGGGCGGCGAACGAACAGTCAGGACCAGGACGAAGTGAGTACACCCGAGCGGGCACGGAGACAGAAGCAAGCCAGGGGCAAAGCAAAGCAGGTCAAGCAGAACTGCAGCAAGGCAGAAGCACGGCAGAAGCAGGCTGGAGCAAGCAGCAGTGGGGCCAGGAATCCAAAAGAATTACAAGCACTGAGGGAGAGCACAGGGCAGGTAATAAAGGGCAGGGGGCGGAGCTAACTCCGACAGACCAGGCCGCGATAGGCTCTCCCACTCCTGAGCCTGCCACCCTGGTTGGTGGGAGATGGTGTCAGTCGAACAGGTCTGGCCTCAGGTGTGGATTGATTAATCCCAGGAGTATAGCTAGATGAAGTACCTGGCAGATCCCTAACAATCAGAGTAGTGATTATAAACAGAAACCATTATGCTATCGTGAACAGAGCCATACACTGAAAACTCAGCTACATGAGCATGCTTATTCTGGGACAGTATTACTGAGTACTGAAGTCAAGCTTTTCGGAGCTGGCTTCCATAAATATTGCTGTACAGGTTTGGTGACAGGGTAACCTTTAATAGTCAGTTATTCTAGCCTCCATACATGATTTTTGTATATGAACTCCTTTTATGTTAGAAGTTCCTCGATGCTCTTTATTTAAAAAAATGCCTCGGATAAGAGGGCAGTTATTCACTGGCAACCCTTCGGTACAATACATCCATTTTAACAAGATTATTTTTGTGAAAGTAATAAACCTGCCAATTTAATACAACTAGATAATGATTCTTTAACTGAATAGAACAATACAAGCTTTGGTGTTAATGCATATATTTCATTTAGAAAAGCATATCATGAATATTGTTTACAGGTATATTTTCACTGGATAAACCAATTATGCAACGTATAATAGTATGATATGAACACGGACATCATTAAAATGCCTTTTCATACATGTCTCTTCTAGGCGTGTGAATGAAATATGGCACATAAATAATTTCAGTAATATATATAATATATATAATATTATGTATATATATTTTTTAACATTTTATTTTTTTTCAGAAAGAATCACGCAAGTGAAAACAGATATTTATGTTACAAGCTTTGGACCAGTATCAGATACAGAAATGGTAAGTTAAAGAACGCCAAAGAGTATAATTATAATAGTAATTCAACTATTCCATCATAATATCGTACATTGCTACAGTAAAAGTCTGATATGAAGGCACAATCTGAACTGGCCAGTGTCTAGTATTGTTTTTTGCCAAATTGGTAAGAGAAGCAAAACCCAATAGGATCCTGATAAGATTTTATAATCGATTCTATTTAGCTCCTCTCCAGCTCCTGAAAAGAACTTTGCCAGCAATGACTACCATTTTCTCTGGAAATACATAAGAGATATCATTATTCATGCAATGTAAGAAACAGTGAAATATTATGGGGAAGTACAGAAAATAAAAATCTTCCATCGTAAGTATTCTTTATGCACGATGGCTCAGCAAATTAACATTATTGCCTTGCAGCACTGGGGTCCTGAGTTCAGACATCTGCATAGTGTGTTTGTTCTCCCTGTGTTGTGTGGGTTCCTATTAGATTGTGAGCCCCATTGGGATTGCTGCAGAATATTTTCCCACTATATAAATAACAGTAAATAAATAAATTATTGGGGCCTACATACTAATGAATATGCTCTGCCTAGCAACCAGTAAAGTCACCATATTGGATCTGCACATTCTTGGTCACTATCTATTTTGCAAAGATTACAACCACAGCCAGCACTCCAGTTCTTGCACTTTGTAGTAGAGTTTGACTTCCAGTTTCCAGTGCTGGTGCTGGAAGAAGTAAATATAATTATATGCAGTCGAGACAATCCCCTGTGAGGTAAATACAGCAGCAACACATATATTTCTCCTTTGCTGATAATGTATCAATGTAGGTAAAATGTGGTTGCTCATTTGGGGTCCGGTCATGTAAACGGTGACGTCAACCGCAGCCACCGCCACTCCGCTCCTTCCGCCTCCCCCTGCACACCTGATGCATGCTGGAAGGTAGCGTCTCTCTCCTATGTCAACCGCAGATCAGTCGCAGACACAGTCTCCTCCGCTCCTTCCTCCATTTCCTCCACGCCTGATGTACGCTTGTAGCGTCTCCTGCCTATGTGCAGCTAAGACACCATTGGTAAATCCGGGAGTTCTGAGTTGGGACGCACCCGACTTAGATTCACCTGCCATTGCGCTGCTACAGAGCCATTATTGAGCTGCTAAGGAGAGAAAGGAACTCCTGATGCAGCGCCCTCCTGTACACAACGCTAACCTATGGTATACAAGATGGATAAAGAAGCACTTTGGCGAATGTGTTGTCTGAAACATTGGGAAGTACACTTTAAATTCAGGCTATCTCTTCGATCCCCTGTAAATCTGCTACTGGTATTTTCTTGTAGCCTTTGATTAACCCAGAGATGAAGATGGGAAGATATGGTCGATTTATTGTGATAAGGGGATATAAATAGTCTTTCGGACTGTACCGAAGTATCTGCCATTGTCACAAAAGACTTTGTGTTGCCGAAGGTTGAAAAAACATATGTTCTATAAAGAAAGGTTGATGGTTCAAACCAGGACATTCTTGGAGCAAACACTATTGCGCCTCCTAATAAAATTGGAGAATTAGCTATACTTGTATATTTGTTCTCTGCAGTAAAAAGGCGGGAAATCAGTAAACCAGCAAACGACTACTCGTGGCTATTTATGGCTGACTCATGTACAGGTTAAAGGGGACTGCAAGACTTGTGGGCCTCTTTCTAAACTTGGTGATGCCTAGGCAACACTGCTGATGTATTCACATTAAAAGTAAACTGTACCATAACTAATAATTGTACATTGCAACTATATCTATCCCCAAGGAAAAGTACGGAGACTTGTTTGAGCCTAAAGTTATCAGTATAACACAAAGGTGACAGCTGTTGCTGAAAGAACTGCACACCCTATTGTGTAGAAACGAGGTATAAGATATAAATTCAAGTTCATCATTATGAAAAGAGGGAAAAGTAAAAACACAGTGATAGGAAAAACAGGAAGAGGGAGTAGTAAACTGAGAAACTCTAATGAAAGTGTTGTTGAAAAACTTGGGAGATTTGTAAGGAAATCTGATGTGATTGGCAACGACTCAAGTGTATGCCAACTGGACACTACAGAACTGCTAATATGTCAGCTTCAAATACCCGACATAGAGCAGAGTCACAGGCCATATTTTTGAAAGGGATTTTCAAGGATACAACATTTTGTACTAATACTCTATGTCAAAATTAAACAAACCTCCTAATGTGCATTCTGTAAAAAATTGGAACGTACTGTATTTGTTCCTATTCCCCCTACCTTTGGCTGGCCGGAAGTTCTGCTTTTCATTCATGTGTTTTTTTACTTCGACATATTTTCGTGCACGAGCATTATTATGCAGACAGACCTGTGTCGATACCTCATTGAGTATCGACACAGGTCTGGTATTGATGCATAAGCAAAGAATGATTGGCGCGGGCATTGAGAAGGCTGTGGACCCATAGGATGCCTCAAACCCATGTATACGTCAGAAGTCCCGGGTTTGAGGCATCCCATTGGTTTACAGCCTCCTCAATGCCCGCCCCATTCATTCTTTCCTTATGCTTCAGTGCCGGCACAATTTTCTTCACGTTTATGCTATTCCTCAGTGTTCGTGCGCTGCTCGTCCCACATTTTTTTTTAGGGGGCGGGCAGTGCATATTTGCGAAGACAATTGTGCTTGCATTGAAGCATAAGCAGAGAATGAACGGCACGGGCATTGCGGAGGCTGTGGACCAATAGAATGTAACAAACCCGTGTATACATCAGAAGTCCCGGGTTTGAGGCATCCTATTGGTTCACAGCATCAATGCCCGCACTGTTCATTCTTTGCTTATGCTCTTCAAAGCTTGCACAATTTTCTTCACAGTGTTCGTGCACTGCTTGCCCTGAATTTTTTTTGGGGGCGGGCAGTGCACGAGCACTGAGGAATAGCATGCGAAGACAATGGTGCCGGCATTGAAGCATAAGCAGACAATGAACAGGGTGGACTTTGAGGAGGTTGTGGACCAATAGGATGCCTCAAACGTGGGACTTCTCACGTATACCCGGGTTTGAGGCATCCTTTTGGTTCACAGCCTCCTCAATGCCCGCCTCGTTGTATTATTTGCTTACGCCTCAATGCCCGCCCCATTTTATTCATGTTCAGGCTGTTCCTCAGTGTTCATGTGTTGCTCGCACCGAAAATTTTGTGTCCCTGGGAAACCCCTTTAAGTTAATGGAAGACAGTGCTAGAAGAAAAAAATTATGTTTTTTCAGATCTCTCGAAAAATCAGAGGGCAATAATACCAACAAATTTATTACTAATTGGCTACAGGAAGTATTGGACAAAGATACCTTTACAAGCGTATTTATGATCGAACGGGCTCATAGAATTTCAACAGGTCCCCAAAAGCGGGCTATCTAGACCAATACTGGTCAAATTACTAAACCATGGAGATCGGGAAATGATACTTAGGAATCAAGGGACTAAAGGGACTTTGATGTCCAACTCAGAAAGAATCGCCATCTATCCTGACTTTTCATGATAGACGCAAAATAAAAGAAGCAAATTCATATCGGTTAAAAAAACAACTTCAACAAAACCATTTTAAACACTCAATTCTATACCCTGCATAGATGCGCATCGCATGGGAAGGAACCACAATGTTTTTGACATACCACAATATATTTGTTGCTGGATGGACAGTCTTTCTCTTAAATAACAGGAAATTCAGATGGAAAACTTTAGAAAATAATGAAAAGAGGGGGAACAGGCGGAGTGGGGTGGGGGAAAATAATGACCATGTGGAAAAAAACAGGATGAAGTATCGTTGGAGGGAAAAATAAGAAAGTAAAAATGTGTACATGGTATATCAAATGTCCTTATGATGGGGGGGGGGAGGGGGGTGAGTGGAGGAAATGGCGAGTGTTTTTTTTTTTGTTCATTGAACCATGACAACTAGGATTGTATCAAGGAATATACGAGGGATGGAAAATAGTATTAAGAGGACCACAATCTTTGATTTATTAAAGGGGCATAGACCCTCACTGATCTGCCTACACTGCAGTAAACTCATTTAACATTAGAATCTCTAAACAGAACACAGAGAAATTGGACACAGAGTCAATTTCATTTGGTGCACTCTTTTATTTCGAGAGGAGTGTCAATACTACTTTGTAGAGGAGTCGGATTCGAGTTACTCTCACAGAAAAAAGACAGTGGGGGACAGGGGCATAACTAGGAAAGACTGGGCCCCATAGCAAACTCTTGACTGGGGCCCCAGGTGCCACAAGCAGCCCCCCTTATAGATAGTGCCCCCTGTAGAATGTGCCATACAGCCCCTGTAGACAGTGCTATACAGCCCTGCTTATAGACAGTGTCACATCCCACTTGTAGATAGTGCCCCCCACCTCCCCCTTGTAGATAGTGCCATACAGCCACCTGTAGATATCACCATAAAGCCCCCATGTATATAGCACTATCAACTCCTACTGTATATAGGGCCACACAGCCCCCTCCTTTGTATATAGTGCCACACAGCCCCCCCTTAGTAGATAGTGGTGCATAGCCCCCCTTAGTAGATAGTGTCACACACAGACCCCTGTAGATTGCGCCACACACAGCCCCCTGTAGCTAGAGTCACAGCCCTCCCCCTTGTAAATAGTGCCATACAGCCCCCTAGTAGATAATGCCACACAGCCCCCCCCCCTTAGTAATGCCACACAGCCCCTTGTATATAGTGCCACACAGCTCCCCCATGTGTATAGTGCCACACAGCTCCCCCTTGTGTATAGCGCCACACAGCTCCACCTTGTGTATAGTGCCACACAGCTCCCCCTTGTGTATAGTACCACAAAGCTCCCCCTTGTGTATAGCGCCACACAGCTCCCCCTTGTGTATAGTGCCACACAGCCCCCCTTGTGTATAGTGCCACACAGCCTCCCCCCCTTGTATATAGTGCCACAAGGCAATGGTGCATCCGAGAAAGTTGTATCAGCCAGGGGGATGTTAATTAAACATGGAAAGATGGGTTTGGAGGCAGGACTATGTGACGCTTCAGAATAGCGGCACACCCCCATGACCCTTTAATGAGTAGTAAGCATATAATGTGCACTGTTTTAAAAGTGGATTTGAAAGATTTGGCTGTATCTGAAAAAAACATACATTTGGAAATATTGTCAGGTCATGTATTACCGCATGGTGGCGGTTCAAGGGGTTAAAACTACCAGACAGGTTCCCATAAAATATACAATGAATTGAGAACAATTCCATCTGCCATGCAATTTTTTTATTATAAAAATATCCTATATAATTACTTCTCCCGAACCAAGCGCTGACATATATAGTACCACAACCAAGCTCAGTACATACATACAGCACTAGAACCAAGCTCTGACATATATAAAGCACCAGAACCAAGATTATACATATATACAGCACCAGAACCAAGCTCAGTACATAAATACAGCACTAGAACCGAGCTCAGTACATATATACAGTACCACAACCAAGCTCAGTACATAAATACAGCACTAGAACAAAACTCTGACATATATACAGCACCAGAACCAAGCTCAGTGTCATGTCTGTGGCTGCAGGCCGTCAAGTTCACTCTCCCCCTGACAGCCGCAGCCATGGGTCTGCGAGTGTTGGCCCCAGTCTCCTCCTCAGGAGACGCCAGCACTCACTTCCACTCACCTCGGCCGGATCCCATAGGGTATGCGCGCACGCTCGTGCCCGCCCTTACAGGGGCAGCGCGCGCACCAGACTTTAATGTTTAATCAGCCCATGAGTGCCCTGGACTACAAGAGGGGCCCAGCCCCTTGCTATGATGACTGAGCGTTGTTTGACGTATCCTAGTTTGTCTATGCAAATGGTCTCCCAGTGTTTTCCAGTTCCCAGTGTTTCCTGCATCCTGTATCCCGTGCTATCCTGGTCAAGTGTCGTGCTGTGTTGTATGCCACGCCTGTCCTGCTACTCCACGCCTGACGTCTACCTGCTGCCTAGTCCCAGCCAAGCTTGCCTTGCTACTGTCCGAGCTGCCACAGGTACCCAATACGAACTATAGACTGTTACCTGCGCCCTGTTGGCCAGCTGCCATACCGCCAAGGTGGTACGGCTCAATGGTTACACAAACCCAACGTGACACTCAGTACATATATACAGCACCAGAACAAAGCTCAGTACATAAATGCAGCACTAGAACCAAGCTCATACATATATGCAGCACCAGAACCAACCTCAGTACATAAATACAGCACTAGAACCAATCTCAGTACATATCACAATACCAGAACAAAGATCAGTACATAAATACAGCCCCAGAACCAAACTCAGTATTTAAATACACCACCAGAGCCAAGCTTAGTACATATATACAGCACAATAACCAAGCTCAGTGCATATATACATCCCCAGAACCAAGCACAGTGCATATATACAACACCAGAACAAATACAGCTCAATTTAGTGCAACACCTGCCGTATAGATTTGTACGGCGTAAAACTACAGCTCCCAGCATGGCCCTAACAATAGTAAGGATATGCTGGGAGATGCTGTTTCATGAAAAAAATATCATACCACCCATCATCTCGCTGCAGTGACCCACTGAATAATTTATACCACACTGTAAATGGCGTATATCTAAGATGCAAAAAAGTGTGCTGAAATTTTGTGGGTATTTTCCATTACCCCCCAAAAAAGTTAATAAAAGTTAATCAATATATTATATGTACCCCAAAATGGTGCTATTAAAAAATTCATCTTGTCCCGCAAAAAACAAAACCTTATACAGCTATGTTGACACAAAAACAAAAAAAGTTATAGCTCTTGGAATGCGACGATGGAAAAACTAAAAAAATAGCTTGGTCATTAAGATTTAAAATAGGCTGGTCATTAAGGGGTTAAATAACCCCCTGAACTGTCAAGGGGGCGTGCAATTGGCAAGGGGGCGTGTAACATCGCTGTGACACTGTCCAATCAGCTATGCACAGTGCCACAACAAGAGCTGGAAAGAGGAGAGCGTGTGCGCGCACACGCTCTCCTCTCTCCAGCTTTTGCTGTGGCACTGTCCGTAGCTGATTGCACAGTGTAACAGCGATGTTCAGCTCTCGGCAGAAAAGAATAAGACTGCGTGATCTCTAAAGAGAGTTCACACAGTCTTGTCCTTGTTTGCCGAGAGCTGAAGAGGGAGTGAGAGCATGCGTGCGCAGATCTGAGCTGTGCGCGCACACGCTCTCCTCTCTCCAGCTCTTTCTGTGGCAAGAGTCTGTAGCTGAATGGACAGTGTCAAAGTGATGTTACACGCCCCATTTGCCAATTACACGCCCCATTGACAGTTCAAGGGGTTATTTAAATATCGGGCACCAAATATAACGGCACCGATATCTAAATAACGGAGGAGGGTAGGGAAAAAAAGTAAAGTGCCCCAGGGTTTGTGCAGCCCTGCCCGTTACATGCTGCACACAGCTGCACATGTATGAGCAGGTGAAGAGTTCTCTTTAAGGATAAGGCACAAAAGAGTGTTTTTTTTTTTAGATAATCCTAGTACATGTTTAAAAAGATATGGGTGGATTCACAAGAGGAACTTGATAGGTTCTTGATAGGTTGTAAGGCCATAGTTGTGACCAACTGACTGCATTTGTAAGCATTGCATGTTTGAAATCATAGACAAATAATGAAAAGAATGTGTCATATTAATGTTATTTTAAATAGAGTTAGTAAAAAATTATTTACCAGGTTCACAATTTGAAGCAAATTAGTGATTCACATTTTAAAAATTTGAATTATTAAAGATTTGCTCACCTATAGATTTGGAAGAATTGATTTAGTACAAGATACACAGTGATTAAGAGTATTTCACAGAGGGTCACAGCGGACAGACCACCACAATCGGACATTGGTGGCATATTCTATGTAAACTATCTCTATTTATTGCATATACAATGCATAACAATATATATATATATATATATATATATATATTATTTTTTTTGCAATGACTTCTGCAGCAATATTCTTCATATGCAGATAGGCAAACCCCTTTTTTAAGGGATTTTTTGGGATTGGATCATTGACTTGAAAGAGGCAGAGCGACAATGCCAGATACAGCCTATGGACAAAAGTGTAGTATCTGACAGCCAATAGTAAAAAATGGTGCTATTTTGGTAAATAAAAGCAGTCCCTTTTTTCTAATCCCTAACAGCTTGTGGGACTAAATCAAATAAAAAGAGGCAACATTTTAGATGAATAATTTCAAGAGAATGTATATAAGCAAACATTGATTATAAGTAGAGATGAGCGAACCGGGACAACCGAACCCGGTTTCGGTCCGAACTTCCGGTAAAGTTCGGTTCGCAGCGAATCCGAACTTCACCGGGTTCGGCCGAACCCGTTTTGACCGAACCCGGTCAAAAACATTATACAAATCGGCAGCCACTTATCTCTATCAATCACTGATAGAGAAAAGAGGCTGCTGATTAAAAATAAAATAAAAAGCATTTCATACGTACCCGGTCGTTGTCTTGTTAACGAGTCCCTCTTCTTCCTCCAGTCCGACCTTTTCTGACGCGGCAGCCTGTGATTGGCTGCAGAGGCCTCTGCAGCCTGTGATTGGCTGCAGAGGCCGCGGCAGCCTGTGATTGGCTGCAGCGCTCACAAGGCTGCATCGTCATCAAGGAATGTCGGGCCGGATGTCGAGAGGGACGCGTCACCAAGGCAACGGCCAGGAGACCGGACTGGAGGAAGCAGAAAGTTCTCGGTAAGTATGAACGTCTTTTTTTTTACAGGTACTGTGATCGGTAGTCACTGTCCAGGGTACTGAAACAGTTACTGCCGATCAGTTAACTCTTTCAGCACCCTGAACAGTGACTATTTAGTGTATGTGCACACACACTAATTACGTCCGTAAATGACGGACGTATTTCGGCCGCAAGTACCGGACCGAACACAGTGCAGGGAGCCGGGCTCCTAGCATCATACTTATGTACGATGCTAGGAGTCCCTGCCTCTCTGCAGGACAACTGTCCCGTACTGTAATCATGTTTTCAGTACGGGACAGTAGTTCCACGGAGAGGCAGGGACTCCTAGCATCGTACATAAATATGATGCTAGGAGCCCGGCTCCCTGCAGGGTGTTCGGTCCGGTACTTGCGGCCGAAATACGTCCGTCAATTACGGACGTAATTAGTGTGTGTGCACATACCCTTACTGACGTCACCTAGCAACGCTGCCGTAATGATGGGTGCACACATGTAGCCACCCGTCATTACGGGGCCTCATGCACACGAGTCGACCATAAAAACACCCGTTATCACGGGTCGTAATTACGACCCGAAATAGCGGGCCCATAGACTTCTGTTAGCCACGGGTACCTTCCCGTTTTCTCACGGGAAGGTGCCCGTGCCGTTAAAAAGATAGAACATGTTCTATTTTTTTATTTTACGGGCCGTGCTCGTAATTACGACTCGTAACTACGAGCACGGCCGGCCGGCCACGGGCAGCCGGCCGCTTTTGCGAACCGTGCTGTCATTATAATTATAGCAGCACGGCCCGTAAAATAGAAAAATAGAACATGTTCTATTTTTTTAACGGCACGGGCACCTTCCCGTGAGAATACGGAAAGGTACCCGTGGGTAACAGAAGTCTATGAGCCCGTTATTGCGGGTCGTAATTACGACCCGCAATAACGGGTGTTTTTACGGTCGTGTGCATGATGGGAGCACGGCTCGGAAAAACGAACGGCTGCCCGTGCTCATCTCCTGAAATACTCTGTGCTGCCTTAAACTCTGTGGACAGGTCAGGATCCTGTTTCTTTTAAATGCTGCTAGGGAACCCGCTCGATCCACTATATAAGGCTACGCTACAGTACAGCATTTAAAAGAAACAGGATCCTGACCTGTCCACAGAGTTTAAGGCAGCACAGAGTATTTCAGGAGATGAGCGTGCAGATTCAGTGCTGTTGTGAACTCTGCTCTTACCATTACGTAGCTCTCAGTCTGTTATCTCTCCTCCACTCCTGTCCTCAAGAACACCTTCACATGATTGCCAAGTCACCACGTAATGGTAAGAGCAGAGTTCACAGCAGCACAGAGTATTTCAGGAGATGAGCGTGCGGATCTTGTGCGTGGTGGTGACTTGCCAATCATGTGAACGTGTTATAGAGGACAGGAGTGGAGGAGATGTAACAGACTGAGCTACGTAATGGTAAGAACAGAGTTCACAGCAGCACAGAGTATTTCAGGAGAGGAGCGTGCAGATTCAGTGCTGCTGTGAACTCTGCTCTTACCATTACGTAGCTCAGTCTGTTACCTCTCCTCCACTCCTGTCCTCAATAACACCTTCACATGATTGGCAAGTCACCACCCCGCACAAGATCCGCACGCTCATCTCCTGAAATACTCTGTGCTGCTGTGAACTCTGCTCTTACCATTACGTGGTGACTTGCCAATCATGTGAAGGTGTTCTGGAGGACAGGAGTGGAGGAGAGGTAACAGACTGAGAGCTACGTAATGGTAAGAGCAGAGTTCGCAGCAGCACTGAATCTGCACGCTCATCTCCTGAAATACTCTGTGCTGCCTTAAACTCTATGGACAGGTCAGGATCCTGTTTCTTTTAAATGCTGCACTGTAGCGCAGCCTTATATAGTGGATCGAGCGGGTTCCCCAGCAGCATTTAAAAGAAACCGTGTTTGTGTATGTGTGTTTGTGTATATATGTGTGTTTGGGTATGTGACTTTGTCTGTTTTTGTTTTTATATGTGTGTGTGTATATATGGGTGTGTTTGTGTATATGTGTTTTGTGTATATGTTTGTGTATATATGGGTGTATTTGTGTATATGTTTGTGTGTAGATGTTTGTGTGTGTTTTTGTATATGTGTATATGTGTGTATATGGGTGTGTGTTTGTGTGTATATATGGGTGTGTTTGTGTATATGTGTTTGTGTATATGTGTGTTTGGGTATGTGTGTTTTTGTTTGTATATGTGTTTGTGTATATGTGTATGTGTGTATAACTGTGTGTGTGTGTGTGTGTGTGTGTGTGTGTGTGTTTGGATATGTGTGAGTTCGTGTATATGTGTTTGTCTGTTTATGTGTGTGTGTATATCTTGTTGTGTTTGTGTATATATGTGTGTCTGTGTATGGTTGTTTGTTTGTGTGTGCGTGTATATATGTGTGTAGGAGAGTAGAAGTATTGGTATTGTTCACATTGATAACTGTTTTTTTATGTTGTTGCAGATTTTGATGTACCGATTGGACTACATCTACGATTCGTTGGACTACTGCGTAGATCTGCGTTTTTTCAAATTTTAATAAAATGGTTAACGAGGGTTTTGTTGGGGATTTCTTATTTCAATAAAAAAGAATTGTCTTTGTGTTTTTTTTTCAAACTTTATTAGTGCCTAGATAATGGTAGTCGGCTGATTGACAGCGTCCATTATTAAGGCGGTACTTAGTGTTAGCCGGTGCAGAGGCTAGCACTAACCACCCATTATTACCCCGGTACCCACCACCACCAGGGGTGCCGGGAAGAGCTTGGTACGATCCAGTACCCGACCATCTGTTGTGATGGTCGGGTACTGGGGCGGCCGTAGGCTGGTATTATGAGGCTGGGAAGGGCCAAAATCAGTGGACCTTCCCACCCTTGTAATGCTAGGCTGCTGCTGCTGTGTTGTATCGGGCTGGTTATAAAAATGGGGGGGACCCCCACGTCGTTTTTTTTTTGGAATTTAACAAATTTAGCAATAGACGGGTCCCCCACATTTTTAATAACCAGCCATATACAAGGCCGCAGCAGTCTGGCATTACATGGGTGGGAAGGGCCACTGGTTTTGTCCATTCCCAGGCTAATAACACTGTGTTGTATGTGGCTGGTTATGATAAATTGGGTGGAACCCCATGTCTTTTTAAAAAAAAAAAATGTAAATAAATAAATAATTTAAAAAAATGACGTGGGGTCCCCCCCACTTTTATAACCAGCCAGATACAACACAGCAGCAGCAGCCTAGCATTACAAGGGTGGGAAGGTCCACTGTTTTTGGCCCTTCCCAGCCTCATAATACCAGCCTGCGGCCGCCCCAGAGCCCGACCATCACAACAGATGGTCGGGTACTGGATCGTACCTGGCTCTTCCCGGCACCCCTGGTGGTTTTGGGTACCGGGGTAATAATGGTGGTTAGTGTTAGCCTCTGCACCGGCTAACACTAAGCCTCGCATTAGTAATGGATGTTGTCACTCAGACAGCGGCCATTACTAAAGTGGTAATAATAAAATTTGAAAAGAAAAAGACAAAGATATAGATAAAATATTTTATTGAAATAAAGCACCCCCAACACAACCCTCATTAACCATTTTATTGTAGAAAAAAAACCGTCATCGAAGTAGTCCTCGAAACCGACGTAGTCCAAACACCAAACCTGTAAAAAAATAAAATAATGAAATAAAACATGTCGTAGGCTTAGATTCAGTTTAATGTGTGATACTGACTGTTATACCATGTATAGAAGCCTGCCGTGAAGTTGACTTAGATACAGGGCGCCAGCAGACAGTATCATACATGGCCATACATACATACATATATACAAATATACATACATATATACAAACATACATACATACATATATACAAGCATGCACATATATACATGCAAATATACATACATGCAAACATACACACATATATACATGCAAACTATCATACATACATGCATACACACACACACATGAAAACATACATACAAACAAACATGCAAAGATACATAATACATATATACAAGCATGCACAAATATACATGCAAACATAAATACATGCACATATATATATATAAACATACATGCAAACATACATGCAAAAATAAAAACATGCAAACATACATACATGCACATATATACATACATACATGACAACATACATACAAACATACATGACAACATACATACATGCAAACATACATACATGCAAACATACATACACACATGCAAACATATATACATGCAAATATACATACAAACATGCACATGTATACATACATGCCAACATACATGCAAACATACATGCACATATATACATACATACATGACAACATACATACATGCAAATATACATACATACATACACACATGCACATACATGCCAACATACATGCACATATATACATACATACATACATGACAACATACATACATACATATATATATATATATACACACATGCAAATATACATACAAACATGCATACATACATGCAAACATACATTCATGCAAACATACATGCAAACATACATACATACAAATATACATACACACATGCACATATATACATACATGACAACATACATACATACATACATGACAACATACATGCAAAAATACATACATGCAAACATACATACATACATACATGCAAATATACATACAAACATGCACATATATACATACATGCCAACATACATGCAAACATACATGCACAGATATACATACATACATACATGCCAACATACATACATGCCAAAAAATAATAATAATACGTTCATACTTACTTTCCTCCTGTCCGGCCTCCAGCGATGACGTTTCATTCATGTCGCCGCTGCAGCCTGTGATTGGCTGCAGAGGCGGTCACGTGGGATGAAGCGTCATCCTGACGTACGTGACCGCCACTACAGCCTGTGATTGGCTGCAGCGGCGAAAGGGATGAAACGTCATCGCTGGAGGCCGGACAGGAGGAAAGTAAGTACGAACGTATAATTTTTATTTTTTTATTACATTTAAATGGTATTTTCCGCGCGCCGAGCATGTACTGTGAAGGTTGCTGAAAGAGTTAGTGCAGCCCATTAACTCTATCAGCACCCTGGACAGTAGCATGCTCGGCGCACGTAAGTGACAGGTTCGGTCAGAACTAGTTCGGTCCGAACCGAACTTTTTTGTGAAATTCGGCGAACTAGCCGAACCGAACTTTTGATAAGTTCGCTCATCTCTAATTATAAGTAAAAAAAAAAAAAGTGACAGCTCTTAACTAATGTTTTTCAGGAATATACCATTGATGTATTTTTCCGCCAGAGCTGGAAGGATGAAAGACTTAGCTTTCAAGGACCTATGCAACGTCTTCCCCTTAACAACTTACTGGCCAGTAAAATCTGGACACCTGACACTTTTTTCCACAATGGTAAAAAATCAATAGCTCACAATATAACAACCCCTAACAAACTACTACGCCTCGAAGATGATGGTACACTGCTCTATACAATGAGGTAAGTTGAACTATCACTACAAATAATGACATGTAAACTATGAATTCACATACGATTGGTAATTGACAGTCAATTGCTTAACCCTGATTAAAGGGATTATGTCACCTATATTTTTGTGTAATAATTATAAATATTTACTGACATATTCTTTTTTCAAATTTTTTTTTTTTCTGATTGTTTACCACCAGGAGTGGTGAGACTATATCTGTATATGCATTGACAAATACAAAGACTCTAAAATACGCTGTGACTTAATGGCCAGTTTATGCTTTCTCATTTATCTTCCATTAGTCATAATTTACCAATGATCTTTACTTAGGTGACAATTTAGACGGCAACATTTTTTTTTCCAGTGGATGCTTCACAATTAGAGCATTATTGTTAATCTAAGACAATTGCAAGGACATTCACAATCCAGAAGTGGCAATTACCAAGCAGTAAAATTAACAAGCTACATCCACAAACAGCTTCAAAAGATGATAAATTGTAAAATGATGAACATAAATGGAAATTAAATGTCCTGAAAAATTTGCAATATTGCTCCTTAATGAAGTATTTTGTTTAGAGACTGTTCACAGTAAAATAAAGTGGACATTTTAAATGGGTGCAAACAAAATAAAAATAAATATAATGGTGGTAATGGGATAGGTAAATATTGTATTTGCAGTAATATCCCAAACAGAGACTGTACCAAATAAAAAAAGCAAAAACAGCAGATAAATAAATTGTATTTTGTTTTATATTTCCACTGGTAAAAACATTTTATAGCATAGGGGGTGGAAATGTAATGTCTAATACAATGTGTTATGCCCAGTATATGGCCAGAGGGGGATGGTACCTGATACAAGATTTCAAAGGACAACAAAGATACAATCCCCCTCATGCACCGCCCCTCAGGCCCTGCAATAGATATAACACTATTAATTTTGCCCAGAGTGTTCCTTTAAAACTCAGGGTAAAATCATAAGGTCTGTAATAAGACCTGGACTATGCACAGGTATTGAAAGACTAAGTAAACCTTTAAATGCCTTTTTTTTCCCCAATAAAACAATGTATCATATTATTTGGAATAACTTTATAATTGTTTAAAAAAAACAACAATTTTAGTTTTTGCGATTAAGCTTCTATGTATCTTGGATACATAGAAGCTGTATCTTGCGCTCAAACCTGTAGCTGCCTGATCAGCGGGACTGATGACTTCGATGACAGCGGGTCTGGCGTGTCACGCAGAATCCAGCTGTTATCGATCGCATCTTAATTAACATATATTTTTAGAGAAATGACCAGCAATATTTTTTGGGACCGGAGAATATAATCAATGAGTCACTGGCTAGTCAATATAGTTGAACAGTGACATAATCATATATTTTTATTAGGGTACAATTAATAAAATCTATAATCCAAAGTTTTACTCTTCTAATTTTCTAACAAGCTTATTCTAAATTATCTATGTATTTTTAAGTAAATTTTTGGCATAAATTATAATAAGTATGTCAGGCCGCTGTGACCCTGCCCCCTATCTGGCAACCATACTTTTAGGCAGTTTTGAGACTTTTCTATGCTAGAAAAAAAGTCCTGTTAATTTTTTTTTCTATACATTTTCATTGTAAAGAAATCCTTTACCTTTAAAAATAATATATTTGCATTTCCTTTTTTGTTCTTTTCCACTTAACTGCATAATGTATGTATTTTTGCATATAAAACCAAAGCAAGCATTGTGTGACTTTATAACCTCATTATTCTATTTCTGCTCATCACATTACCTTGAAAATCTATTTAAGGTTAACATACACAGATTTTTTTTGTGGGGTCTTTTGTACTCACTAAGTTAAGCTTAATTTTTCAAAAAAATCTCTACATAAATGTTAATAACTATTCTAAGAATGCATGGTGCTTATGTCTATAAAACATACATTGTTATAGAATACTATTTAATTTATATTGCATTTGATACTATATTACTATATGACTTCACTGCTTGCATCACTGAGATTGCCTAGTACTAGAGATGAGCGAATTTATTCTACATGAATCAAAATCGGTCTGAATTTCCCCAACTGCGAATTCCGAAACACTTGGGGTTTGCGGTGTTCTTTGCCATTTTACAAATTAGGAAAATGATCACATGACCTCAAGCAGGCTTCTCCACAATGCCTTGCAGACAGCCTTCCTCAAATGCACTGTGGTTATCTGTTCCCCTACCCATATATGTTTCTGTCACTTTGACATCACTTATGCTGACTTGGGGTAACAGAACTTAAATGGGGTTGGATTTAACTGGGATACAGTTCTAGAAGATCTCAGAGAGTTAGACACAAGTTTTCAGGGCAACCTGGGCACTTTTGATTTGCGGTAAATCAAAAACAAATTTCAAGAAGTTAGCTCATCTCTATTCAGTACCTCTATAAAGGAGAGTAACATCCTGCAGCTCCACTCATTGTACATGAAGTTAATGAAAACAGCCACTGTATTCCGCTGTTTCCATCAGCCACAAAGACATTGAATGGAGCAGCAGGGCACATGCGTGACCACAGCTCCATTAAAACTTCTCCTCATTGCAGTTGTGTAGTGAGGAGGATCAGGGGCTTGGGAACCCTGTCCTAGTACTTTGTGTGGTTCCCAGTGGTGGGGCCCCCAGCGATCATACGTCTATCACCTCTCTTGGGTATAGGTGATGAATGGCTTCCGTGGGACAACCCCTCTAACATTTCACTGAAACTTCCTTAACTTAACCCCTTAGTGACTACCAATACGCCTTTTCATGGCAGTCACTAAGTAGCCTTAGGCTAGTCCACCGCCTTTTCACGGCGGCCCAGTCTAAGTCCTGCACGGGACACCATTCAGGCTGTAGCCGGGGCTTGGCTGTCTGATGACAGCCGGACTCCTGCTTCAACGTTAGCGATCAAAGTTTACTTAGATCGCAGCCGTTTAACTCATTAAATGCTGCAGTCAATGGCGACAGCTGCATTTATCTTGTCTACAGAGGGAGGGAGCTCCTTCTCTCACCCATCAGCGGCCCGCAAATGCAATCGCAGGCCTCCGATGGGATGTCATCCCAGCCGGGGGCCTGATAAAAGCCCCCAGGTCTGCCCTGGGCATATGCCTATTAGGACGTGCCAGAGGCACATCCTAATATATTCCTGTAGGATTTACACTGACAGGCAATAATGCTTTGGTATACTAAGTATACCTAAGCATTATAACAGCGATCTAAAGATCGCATAGTAAAGTCCCCCGAGTGGGACTAAAAAAATAAGTAATAAATGTGAAATAAAGATTATTAATTTTAAGTACAGTAAAAAAAATAATAAAACCATTTTTTTTACATAAAAATAAATTTTATTTAGTGAAAGTGTGAAACATAAATAAAAGTACACATATATGGTATCGCTGTGACCGTAATGACCCAAACAATAAATGTAATATGTCATTTAAACCACAAGGTGAACACTGTAAAAAAAAACTACGTCTTGTCCCGCAAAAAAAAAACAGCCCTCATATCACTACATTGACGGAAAAAGTAAAAAAAAAATGGCTTTTGGAAAGCGACGATGCAAAAATAAATAATTTTAGTTCAAAAGTGTTTTTATTGTGCAAAAGTCGTAAAACATAAAAAAAACCTATACATATGTGGTCATTAGGGCCTAAAATATGCTGGTCATTAAGGGGTTAAGGAGACTGTCACTAGTTTATTAACTGCCTATCTCCTAACTAATATAGCAGGCGCTATGATGCTAATAACTACAGTGTAAATTGTGTTTCAAAACTTTTATTGACTTTTGCCCTGTGGAAAAATATAGCATGGGCTTAAAACAATACAAGGTCAGAACTTTTCTGACACATTAGAATAAGTACATAAGCGCTGTGCCAATTTATTCAAAGTCTATGGGACTGAGGGAGTCAGCTGAGTACAGTGTTCGGCTGTTTCCATCAGTCCCGTAGACATTGGAAGGAGCGGCAGGGCGCTTGTGTAAAGTCAGATGGGGTCCCCAGCGATCAGACTCTTGTCACCTATCTTGTGGCTAGGTGATAAATGTCTATTCTGGAAATACCCACTTAAAGACGATTCATCAGTAGTTTATTAATGCCCTATCTATGATTGGGTGTTTTCTGTATGACGCTGTACAATCAACGACATACAGTTCTCCTCTTCCCAGCCCAGTGTGATCTCATCTACAGTCGCGAGATCACACTGTGTTGCAGGGTTGGGAAGAGCAGAACTGTATGCTGATTGGACAGCGTCATACAGAAAACATTACACCGCACAGAAAGAAAAGAGTTACCTCCCTTTTGGCAAATATAGCCAAATTAGCATATTTAGAGAAAAGCACAAAACTCTGCAAATAATAAATGTTTTGAAACACAAATTACACTGTAGTTATCAGCATCATAGTGCCTATTATATTAGTTAGGATATAGGGAATTAATAAATTAGTGACAGAGTCTCTTTAAGTGGGTATTCCCAGAATTGACATTTATCACCTAACCACAGGATAGGTGACAAGTGTCTGGTCCATGGGGGCCCCATCCGACTATACACAAGCGCCCTGCCGCTCCTTCCAATGTCTATGGGACTGATGGAAACAGCCTAGCACTTTACTCAGCAGGCTCCCTTAGTCCCATAGACTTTGAATAGAACGACACAGTGCTTATGTACATAGTTTAATATATCAGAAAAGTTCTGACCTTGTATTGTTTTAAGCCCATGCTATATTTTTCCACAGGGCAAAAGTCAATTTTGCTGTTACAGAGCTCCAAAACCCCTGCATTGAAAGTTAAATCATTAACTTCTGTTTGCCTGCATTGAGCTTCGATATCTTCTTATATGCGGTTTTATTATTCATTATAATGTATAGACAGTATGCAGTAAAGCTCCTAATCTCCCTCTAGTGGTGGCTGCAGGTAGACAGAATTATTTATCTTTTAACTGTATGTCAATGTAGAGGATTTGCAGCTCTGTATCACAGAAGCCTGGAGTGTTCCATTAATTGATATTTCTCTAATCAAATTGCCTCCATCATGAATGTAGCTGTCAGATAATTTTTTTCTGTCTAATGGTTATACTACTTTGCACCTATGCTTGCCTTCAGTCCTTAAACAAATTGTCTGCTTCCTTTAGAAAAAACTGAATTATCTTATTAATCTATATAGCTTTCCAGCATGATAGAGAATAATTTCAAAATTAAAAAAATTACAAATTCTCATATTAATCTATATGGCTTTTCACCATGATTGAGAATCATTTCAGAGTATTTTAGCGCTAAATAAATAAAGCTTATTAGAATTATTGATAATAAGAAAATTTAGTTTCAAACCATATTACTGAGACATGATCAAATCTAGTCATAGGATAGACATTGCTTTCTTGCAACTTTTATAATTCTTCATCTGAGACCTATTAGCTTATCCAAGTACGTGAAATGTATGTATGTTGTTCATGTACAATACAAATATAAGATTAACATTTGGTGAGACACATCCTACATCACCACAGAGCATGAATTATGTCCTAATAACTGTTATCATACAGGAAGAAATCGAGAAAAGTATTTCATTATGCTAAAATCATGTCTTAAAATACCTCATAGTATTTTTGGGGGTTTGGCCCATCTGTAAAACACAACCAATAGCAATTTACAATATAAGTGGCTACATTTAAAATTAACATATACTGTGTACAGAAAGTTTAACTGTTTAACTTTACCAAAGTTACTTTAAAAAGAAGTAAAAATTGTGATGCTTGTTATAACATCTCTCACCACTAGAGGTCAGAATGAGTCCATTTTATAGCACCACATTGGGAGAAAATCGTTGTTAAATAAAAAAAAATCATTTATTTTTGTCTTATGAAGTTGTTTCAGAACCCAATGTATTTATTTATTTATTAATTCCAGTTTTCAAATATTTAGATTGTAAACTGACATTATACAGTATTATAAATAGACATACGGAAACAGTATATTTATATATCATAATACATTTACAGTTTCTATACGCATTATAAAATTATGAAATCAACACAAACTTAGCATTATCGACCTTTCTCTCTGTCGCAGTACTTAGAAATGTCAATATTTTGGAATAGACAGTTTTACAGATGTTAAGTCTGCGAATATGAACATGTTAATAAAATAACACATTAGGCTATGTTCACATCACGTTTTTTGGCCTACATTTGAATAGTTACTGACATATACGTTAAATATAGGCTGTGACAGATATTGTGGCATGCTTGCATAGTCCTTGACAGGCTGGAAACCACGTCAAGACCACTGGCCGGCCACATATAGACACATATATCATAGACATCTCATGACAGAGTATTGTGGAACCATGTTTTCTTCAAAGCTGGTCATCTTACACCACACATCTCAGGATATGTTAAGATAAGACAAAAGGTAAGAAAGGACACATCTATATATGAGCTAATTTACAAAAACTAAGACAACAAATAAAATAAAAAATAATACAAACATTGATAACGTTAGGAATAAATCTATATGTATAATAGGCTTAAGAAAGGTTCCTGTTGAACCGAAACGTTGCTGTGTCTTGAGGTGAATAAATCCACCTTGTTTTTCATCTGTCTTGGAGTCCTGGTGCCGTTACTACGTTCTACGCTGTTTTATATATATATATATATATATATATATATATATATATATATACATATATATATATATTATATATATTTAAAATGTAAAAAAAAAAATTGGGATTTAGCTATTGTGTAAAGTATGTTCAATACCAATCAGTTCTCTCATTGAACACTAGATGGCAACAAAGTTTTTCTTGTGACCATAATGTGAATACTTCGTCTTTACCTTCACTGTAAGGGCTCATGCACACAACCGTTTTTCTTCCGTGTCCTACCCTTTTTTTTTTGTGGATAGCATACTGAACAATTAATTTCTTTAGGGCTATGCACACATCTGTGCATGGCGCTTGCTGCGCTATTGTGTCCGGTAAAATCATAGACACCCCGACGGAAAGCCGACAGAACCTATTAAAGTCAATGGATTCCGTCGGCAACCGTTGGTACAGTTATTCCCTTCTTCTGTTCCTCTGAAGGAGCAAAACAATTGAATCGCACAACGCAGGTGTGAACCCAGCCTAATTTGTTTCTAATCTTATTTACTTTCCACAAAATAGATGTGGAATGACTTATTTATGTTCCTCATAATGCACCAGCATATTCCGCAGCGCTGTACAGAATTTGTCATCACTCACTGTCCTCAATGGGCCTCATAATCTAATTTCCCTATCTGTATCTGTATGTTTATAGGAGTTAATGAATATACCGCATAGATGTTACTGGTTTCACTTGCAGAACTCTAGTGATCATGATACAGTATCTACTTTTCATGCTAAACAAAGAAAATAAATCAGTAAAAAGAAAGCAAGAATTTATTTATTGCAACTGTTCAAATGACTCACATAAATATACCCCCACCCAGAACTGGACATGAGTGAACTTGAGGGAATTACTGACCTGCTCATTTCTACTATCAGCTAATATACTATTTTTATGTCTTTTTTTATTTATTATGAGACAATAATGGCATGGGGAAGATGTGGTCAGTATGCCAAGCCGGAGAGTGGATAGGTGCCCAGGTTCAGCTGATAAAAGGCTTTGTTTCTGTTATAACTCGAAACGTAATAATGCCTTCATGCACATACGGATGAAATAAAACACTTAAAGCATATCATTTGTCTGCTGTCTCTTTGAAATGGATATATTGCTTTTTCACCAACTTGCGGTAGAGATTATTAGAGACATGGACCTGAACATTTACAAACAGGATGTATTCTGTTGTGCCTTGACGAAAAAGCATATGTGGTCAGTGTTGTGGCAGTTACTGTTACATGTCAGTTGTAGGGGCTATCCCACTAAAATAAATGATGGAATATTGCTGGGATATGCCAGCCACATATTGACTGTAAGGGCTTATTCAGACGAACGTATAATACGTCCGTGCTACGCGCAAGATTTGTCTGCTGCGTAAAACTCACGACATGTCCTATATTTTCCCATTTTTCACGCATCACGCACCCTTTGAAGTCAATGAGTGCGTGAAAGCGCGCACGGCACACGGACGCACCTCCGTGTGCCGCACGTGATGTGTGCTACAGTAGTCAAAACTATGAATGAAAACAGAAAAGCACCACGTGCTACAAACATACAAACAGTGTCATAATGATGGCGGCTGCACGAAAATCACGCAGCCACGCATCATATGCTGATGACACATGGACCTTTTGCAGACCTTTTGCGCTCGCAAAACGCAGCGTTTTTTGCGTGCCCAAAACGCACACGCTCGTGTGAATCCGGCCTTAAAGGGGCGATTTATCAGAGTTGCAAAAAGGGATGATTATTGTCTTTCGGGCCAAGGGTGGCAGTATTTCTCAAACAGAGCAGTTTGTGAACTGTTCGCGTGCTGCTGTGGTGAAAGTCTATAGTGAGTGGACAAATGGCACCATTGGGAATAACCGACATGGAAACTGCAGAGCACCACATGCCGTTGATGTGAGGTGAACGTCAGCTACGTAGGTGCGCGAGGGCCGAACCACACGATACAATGGAGCAGCTCAGCGTGGGGGCTATCAGATCTGTGTCTAAAACAGTTCAGCGAACCCTACTGCGTAAGGGGCTCCAAAGCAGACGGATGGTCACTGCTCCTATGCTAACAAAGGTGCATCGGAAAAAAAGGCTTCAATTTGCAGGGCAGTATCGGAATTGGATCACCGATGATTGGCAAAGGGTTGCCTTTTCCGATGAGTCACGTTTTCTTCTTCGTCAAACGGATGGACGTTGGTGTGTCAGACGAGAAGCACAAGAGAACAAACACCCTGCAACCATTGCTGGAAGAACACAAGCAGGTGGTGGCAGTGTTATGGTCTGGGGAATTTTTACATGGCATTTTCTGGGCTCACACATCCATGTGGAGCGTATTCTGAACCGATTTGGGCATGAACCCATCATTACAGATCACGTCCACCCATACATGCTGTTTGTCTTCCTTGGGGCAGATGGAATCTTCCAGCAAGACAATGCAACATGTCACACGGCTAGAAATGTCCGACAGTGGTTGGAAGAGCACGACCAAGACTTCCAAGTACTTCCCTGGCCACTTAATTCGCAGACTTGAATCCAATTGAGCATCTGTAGGACCACCTCGATCCTTTTGTTCGCTCTATGGATCCTCCCCCATGCACCCTCCAGCAAATGTGGGATGCACTGCAGTCAGCATGGCTCCAGATACCTGAGACAACCTACCAGCACCTTATTGAGTCACTCCAGCCAGTCTAGCTGCTGTCCGTGTTGCACAAGGTGGTTACTCTGCATATTAGCTGGTGGTCATAATAATGTGACTCGACTGTGTATTAGCAGCACTGCTTATCACTCACAAACCTAAAGATATGGCTGCTTTTTGTCATTAACCATTGTGAAGCGCAAGGCTGTTCGCAAAATCTGTATTGCACCCTGAGAGCACAATAAAGAAATTGAAAAAGAAAAAAGTCACATATAGAAAAGTGTCTGAGAGAAAAGGCAATGAGAAGGGGACAAGAAGGAATGCAAATAAAAAGAAAGCTGAGGAGGTGGACGAGGTAAATTGTTGTACTGTGATAAATCTATCTTCCCTATACTTGAATATTTACTAAGCAGAACTGGTATATACTGTATATGCAAAAGTTTTAGGCAGTTGTGGAGAAATGCAGCTAAGTAAGAAAACTTTAAAAAGTAGGAGTGTTAGTAGGATTTTTTTTATCGATTAACAAAATGCAAAGTGAATGAACAGAAGAGTAATCTAAATCAAATCAATATTTGATGTGACCACCCTTTGTCTTCAAAACAGCATCAATTCTTCTAGGTACACTTCCACACAGTTTTTGAAGGAACTCGGCCGGGCGGTTTTTACAAACATCTTGGAGAACTAACTGCAGATCTTGTGTGTATATAGGCTCCCTCAAATCCTTCTGCCTCTTCATGTAATCCCAGACAGACTCGAATATCCAACACCAGCTGAATCATCACCACATGGCTGCACTACTACAAGGCAAGCATGCACTCCTTCCTTCATAAAGGACCATCCCCTTTTGAATATTTCCTTCACTATGAACTACCTCAAATGGGGCTCCCCATTGGATACTTCACACTAATAACTTGTTCCAGAATTACTATAGGTGTTACATCTATTACAGTCTCGTCCATGGCGGTTTTACACTGGTGGATTATGATATCTTCTTCACTGCAGCTATTATGACAATGGAAGATTGCTTTTGACATTGTTTTACATTTCCCCCCTCCTTCCATTCCCCACCTTTACCTTCTCCCCCATTGCTTTTCTGTTATGTCATGGATGTTCGCAACTTGTAAATAATTAAAATGTTTGAAATAAACACGTTGGTAAAAAACAAAAAGGACTACAATTGACCAGACACATGAGATAGCCAACTGCTATCTTAACCAACTCATCCAAGGTGTATGTTTATTAGGTGTCAAAAGGGTGACAGATCGTCGCCCCCCACCTTTGTCTTACCACTTACTGTAGATGCCATAATCGCGATTTACCTTGCCACTCTATACATTATTAATGGCACTGTACATCGTGCCCGTGCTGTTAGTGGGGATTAAAGATATTTTGAAATTGGGGTCTGTACATTTTTGTTTTCATCCCACCCTACTACCTGGCCATTTGATTAAATTTTTTAACAAATATTGATGTATTGAAACTATTACTTGTCCCTGTCTTTGTTTTGCATCTAAATGTTAGTATTTTTGGTATACTCTTGGCTATTCATCATATTTCAATTTTTTTCAGACTGAAGCTATAACATGACTCTTATAAATTTATCTTTCACTAACCAAAGTGAATTTAAAGTTTATTCTGAATGCAGCAGTTAGTGTAATGTTTCAAGGAAGGCATATACTCTAATCAACTATTTTGTGAAACATACAATTCAATTCTCTGGTTGTCAGAGCCAAACTTTTGAAATTTCTAAAACTTTCTACAGCTCTCTTCTTATCTATTTACCACCAAACCCTTTCTCTTTGATTTGCCAATGACTTATGGCTATAATTGTCCCTTATCACAATCGCAAACTTCTAGTAAATTGCTACCAGAGAAGGATCTGGGTGTGCGTATAAATCATGGACTAAATACCATTATTCAATTCCAATCTGCTGCTTCTAAGGCCAGCAGGAAATTCTTATGTATTTTACGGAGGCATAAACTCAAGAGACAAGGGCATAATCTTGCTGCTGTCTAGATAATACAGTTCAATTCCCAACATTGGTTTACAAAATTATGTTCTGGAGTTGGAAGAAAGTGTAAACAAAGGCAACAAAATTGATAAGTGCCATGGGGAATCTCAGTTAGTACAGAGGTAAATTGATGAAGTTTTGAAAAGAGCTGTTTAATTTCTGCAAATATTTAACCCCTTAGCGACATGTCACATACTAGTACGTGACAGCCGTTAAGGGGAAGTATGGAGCGGGCTCATGGGCTGAGCTTGCTCCATACTCAGCGGGTGACGGCTGTGTTATACAGCCGACACCCCACTGCAATGGGCAGAATCAAAGATCACTTTGATTCCACCCGTTTAACACCTTAAACACGTTTGCCGCAATTGATCGCAGAATTAAAAATGTTAGAATCAGGGGGGCGCCCCCTCAAACACGCCATCGCGCCCCAAGATGCGATCGGCCAGTAAAAGTGGTTGTCATGGCAGCCTGGGGGCTTAATGAAGTCCCCCAGGTTTGCCATCTTTGTACTCTGGCAGGGCTTAAAAGGAGACTGTCAGAATCACGATATACTGCAATACATTAGTATTGCAGTATGTAATGCAAGCGATCCAATGATCGCTGGTTCAGGTCCCCTAGGGGGACAAATAAAAAAAGTAAAAAACAGTTAAATAAAGTTTTTTTTGATGTTCCAAAAAAAATAAGTATTGAAAGTTAAAAAAAACAACCCTTTTCCCATTTTTCCCCTAAAGCAATGTTAAAAAAATAAAAGTTAACATAACTAGTATCGCCGCATCCATAAAAGTCCAAACTATCACAATATAGCATTATTTAACCCACTCGGTGAACGGCATAAGAAAATAATAATATATAAAACATGCAAATTGCTGTGTTTTAGTCATCTTAGCTCTCCAAAAAAATGGAATAAAAAGTGATCAAAAAGTCATATGTACCCAAAATGGTATCGGTGAAAACTACAGCTCACCCCACAAAATTTAAGCCCTCACATCTCTAAATTGATGAAAAAATAAAAAAGTTATGGCTCAGAGAATATGGCGACACAAAACATTTTTTGTTTTAGCAAATTGTTTCATTTTTTTAAAAGTGGTAAAACATACAACAAAACATATAAATTTGGTATCACCGCAATCATATCAACCCGTACAATAAGGTGAATATGTAGTTTTTATCGTTTGATGGACCCGTAAAAACAAAACCCCTCAAAAATGGCATAATCGCTATTTGTTTGAAAATTTCACCCCACAAATATTTTTTTTTCAGCTTCCCAGCACATTATGCAGTACAATAAATGGTGCTATTAAAAACTACAACTTGTCCCGCAAAAAAAAAGCCCTCGTATGGCTATGTCGACAAAGAAATAAAAACGTTATGGCTTTGTGAAAATACTTCTTTGCTGTAAGAGTGCTGTCTAGTCCTGGTACTAGCCGAAACAATGTATCGTTTCATTTGATACTTCCATGAAACAAAATAATATAAACATATAGATTAGTCTTGCTCAACCGACCACATTATTTTGGCCTCAATTTCAGTCGTTAACTTCACCTGAGGGTCGCAAATACACATGTCCTGCTTTTCCTGTGTGCAAGGAGTGCAGTCACTCTCCATTATAATTTATGGGAGATCTCTACATTTCACTTTAATGGGGGATAACTGCACTACTGCAGGCACCTCCCTTTACAAGCAGAGGAGTGGGACCCATATTTTTAGGAATATTTAAGGTCCCAGTATGAACAAACATTTATTACAGACCCTGTCAAACAAAATTCTTCTTTAAACATTAATCTAGTTGGAACACCCCTTAGGGTATGTGCACACACAAACTCAAAAACGGCTGAAAATACGGTGCTGGTTTCAGAGAAAACAGCCTCTGGTTTTCAGGCGTTTTTGAAGCTGAAAATGAAGCTTCTTTTAATTTGGAGCTTCTTTTGAAGCTTCTTTTGAGGCTTCTTTTAAGGTGTATTTTGGGGCGTTTTTCATAGTGTTCGGCTGGGTTCACACGACCTATTTTTAGACGTAAAAGAGGCGTATTATGCCTCGTTTTACGTCTGAAAATAAGGCTACAATACGTCGGCAAACATCTGCCCATTCATCTGAATGGGTTTGCCGACGTACTGTGCCGACGACCTGTCATTTACGCGTCGTCGTTTGACAGCTGTCAAACGACGACGCGTAAAAATACAGCCTCGGCAAAAAAAGTGCAGGAGACTTATTTCAGACGTAATTTGAGCCGTTCTTCATTGAACTCAATGAAGCACAGCTCAAAATTTACGGCTGTCAGAGAAGCCTCGCAAAATGCGAGGAGGAGCATTTACGTCTGAAACGAGGCAGCTCTTTTCTCCTGAAAACAGTCTGTCTTTTCAGACGTAAATGCCTGCTATCGTGTGCACATACCCTTCAATGGAAAATCAGCTCCAAAAAACGCCTCAAGAAGTGACATGCTACTTCTTTTTACGGAGTGTCTTTTTACACACTGTTTTTTAAAACAGAGGCGTAAAAAGACGCCCCGTATGAACTAAATACTGTTTTTCCAATTGATTTCAATGGGCAGATGTTTGTAGGCATTCAGCTTCCGTTCTTTCAGGTGTTTTTCGAGACGTAAACGCCCCAAAATATGCCTGAAAACACTGCGTGTGAAGAACGGCTCAAATTACGTCTGAAAGAAGTGTCCTGCACTTCTTTTGACGAGGCTGTATTTTTACGCGTTGTCGTTTGACAGCTGTCAAACGACGACGCGTAAATGACAGGTTGTCTGCACAGTACATCGGCAAACCCATTCAAATAATTGGGCAGATGTTTGCAGACGTATTGTAGCCCTATTTTCAGACCTAAAACGAGGCATAATACGCCTCGTTTACGTCTGAAAATAGGTCGTGTGAACCCAGGCTTAGGGTAAATTGTACCATGGTTCACTATAATAAGGCTGGGTTCACATGGGGTTTTTTGCAGGAGGAAAATCTGCCTTAAAATTCCGTTTGGAATTTTGAGGCAGATTTTGCTCTGCCTGCACGTGGATTTTCGCTGCGTTTTTCGCCCGCGGCCATTGAGTGCCGCAGGCAAAAAATGCCGCAAAGTACGCTTTCTCGGCCTCCCATTGATGTTAATGGAAGGTCAGAGGCGTAAACGCCCGAAGATAGGGCATGTCCCTTCTTTCCCGCGAAACGGTGTTTCCGCTCGTGGGAAAAAAACGCCTCCCATTGAAATCCATGGGAGGCATTTTCGGCCATTTTTTGGCGCATTTCCCGCCGCGGTTTCCGCGTAAAAAAACTCAGTGTGAACTCCCCCTAATTCTTTTTTTATATGTTTGTTTTTTGCTTTGATCAGCCTGTCCTTTTTGCATAGCTAAACTTGTACATATTTTTTTTCTCATCCATACTACTTACTAACTAACTAACTAACTAACTAACTAACTAAAGACTACTAACTAAGGCTTCATGCACACAATCATCTTTTTTATCCGCAATTACGGATCGATAATTGCGGATTAAAACACTGATCCATTCATTTCTATGCGCCACTGACACCTTCTCGATTATTTACCAGTGAGTGTCCGGGCCGTAGAAATTACCTGCAAAATATAGGACATGTCCTATTTTTTTCATTTTCGGACCGTGCTCCTATACTTTTTAATGTGAGCATGGCCCTCAACTGCGGGTGACAGTCCGCGGCCGCCCGTGCCATAATCACGGACCATACACAGCTAGAGCCGTGTGCAGGGGGCCTAACTAAAGATAGACAAAAATAATATTGCATTGGAACATACGTCAGGAAAGAGGAATACACTTATATTTACTCCCCATGAATTGTTCCTATAGCGTTCATATTGTGTCAAATCACATGAGTTCTATCAATCAGAAACAATAATTTTTGGTACCTTGGACCTAATTATTGTGATAATTGTCAATATGTTTAATAATAATCTTTACATATACAGTATGGCCAGATTGACTAACTAGTGCACATAGAATTACAATTGCTATAAAAATGCTATGTAAATTAGGAAGTATATTTAAATTGCACCTCCAAAATTTGAGTTTAAATATAATGTAGATCTTCATACATTTTTTTTTTATTCCAGCCAATAATGAGCGCCAGTAAATAATAATAATCTGCAATATTATAATACAATATTTAAGATTCCATAGCATGTCACATTGTAGATTTAATATTTAATGGATTACTTCCATAACGTCTGTCATGGCATAAAATAGAAAGTGCTGAAAACTCTTAAGATCACCATTTCACATAACACCAAAAATTAGCATAAGGCCATTTCATGCTGTTTATGCACTAATGTATATCAACTAATTCTCAAGCAATCACTTTCCTATAAGGCAAATGTTTGAATCTAACATCACAGAATCAAATCAGTAGCAAGCAAGCAACCAGGAGACCCATTTAGTTTCATGCCACTGAAGGGAAAGTACATTACATTAAGAATGGTAAATGGATATCCCCTGGGAAGCCATAGACTGCCTAAAGGATAACACGCCTCGGCTTCAATTTAGTATTTTTAATTCTCTTTGGTCTCTTGCTGCCTGATACATGCCTCTCCGAACAGTAACATTAACATGAAAAAAAAAAAATACTGCTTGGTATTCTTCCCCAGACATACTGTATTGTGGAAATAAACAAAGGTATGAAATATTGTAGCTTAATGTTTACAAGGAAAGACAGCAGAGGAGATTAAAGAACAAAAACACAGTGTATTGAATCTGACTTCTGCAATCAAACGGCACTTATTTATTTATAGCCAGTTTTATTTGTTTTGAAGTAAGATAATTAATATTTTTGTTGATATTAGTCTATTATAGACAAGTTATGCAAGCAGAATTGTAAATATGTTTGGAAAAATAAGCACCTTGGGACATTGTTTACATGCATTATGTATGAGATATAATAGCAGACTTTGCTTCCAATGAACATTCTGATAAAATACTAACCATTGAGTTATATGTGTACTTGAGTGAGCACTCACATTAAAGAGGTTGTCAACCCTTTATTACATAATGTCCAGTTATCTGAGTACTATAATCAATGCATCTTCATAATGTACTTGGTCCCTGACCTAACGCCTTGGTGACAGCAGTTGTATAGATGAATACTATTTGCAAGATATTATTTGTGATCTTATTTTCTGTACATTTTGATGGGCTTTTGACTTTTGGCTTTTAGATAACCCCATTGCATTTGCCCTAAAGGAGAGATTTCTATGTTGATGGGAAAGTAAAAAATGTATGGCTTTTTCGAAAGCAGGGAGGAAAAAACAGAAATGAAAAAAATTCAAAAATGACTGCGACGGTTAGGAGTTAAAGCTTGCATTTTGCTGTTTACCAAAACATATTGAATGTACAGTTATATAATCAATATGACCTTAAAGTGCAGACTCTCAACTGTAATTTGAGGGTATTCACATCCTAATTTGAGGAACGGTGTAGGGATTACAGCTCTTTAATATGTAGCTGCCTCTTTCTCAAGGGACCAAAGGTAATTGCACAATTATCTCAAAAGCTATTTAATGGGCTGCACGGGCTATTCTCTCATTAATCTATCATCAGTTAAGCAGGTAAAAGGTCTGGAGTTAATTCCAGGTGTGGCATTTGCATTTGGAAGCTATTGCTGTGAACCCACAACATGAGGTCAAAGGAGCTCTCAATGCAAGTGAAACAGACCATCGTTAGGCTGAAAAAAAAAAAAAGAAATCTGTAAAGGATCTGCCAGGCACAGCTTCGGCGTTAACTCCCATAGGTAATCAGTCTACACCTGAATCTACGTCTCTGAGACTGACTCCATCTTCCACCACTTAGGATGGCAGGCTTAGGAGTGGGAGAGCCTATCGCAGCCTGGCCATACGGAGCTAGCTCCCGACCTCTGTCTATTTATACCTGCCTTTCCTGTTCCTCCTTGCTTGTGATTCTTTCCGTGTGGTTTCCTGGCCCAGCTACAGCTCCTAACTATTTAATCCTGCTCCATACTGACCCTGGCTTGCTGACTACTCTTCTGCTCTGCGTTTGGTACCTCGTGCTCTTCTGGTTTGACTTGGCTCTTTCACCACTCTGTTGCTCACGGTGTTGCCGTGGGCAACTGCCCCTTTCCCTTTGCTTTGTATTCCCTTGTATGTTTGTCTCGTGCACTTACTGAGCGTAGGGACCGCCGCCAAGTTGTACCCCGTCGCCTAGGGCGGGTCATTGCAAGTAGGCAGGGACAGAGTGGCGGGTAGATTAGGGCTCACTTGTTCGTTTCCCTACCTGCGTCGTTACAAAATCCATCAGAGAGATAGCACAAATGTTAGGAGTGGCCAAATCAACAGTTTGGTACATTCTTGAAAAAAAAATGAGCGCACTGATGATCTCGTGAACATCAAAAGGCCTGGACGTCCACGGAAGACAACAGTGATGGATGATCGCAGAATCCTTTCCATGGTGAAGATTAACCCCTTCACAACATCTACTCAAGTAAAGAACACTCTACTGGAAGTAGGTGTATCAGTATCTAAGTCTACCATAAAGAGAAGACTTCATGAAAGCAAATACAGGGGGTTCCCCACAAGGTGCAAACGATTAATTAGGCTCAAAAATAGAAAAGCCAGATTAGACTTTGCCATATAACATCTATAGATGCCAGCCCAGTTCTGGAACAGCAGTCTTTGGACAGATGAAACTAAGATCAACCTGTACCAGAATGATGGGAGGAAGAAAGTATGGAGAAGGCTTGGAACGGCTCATGATCCAAAGCACACCACATCCTCTGTAAAACATGGTGGAGGCAGTCTGATGGCATGGGCATGTGGCTGCCAAAGGCACTGGGTCACTAGTGTTTATTAATGACGTGACTGAGGACCAAAGTGTTCAGGGATATACTTTCTGCTCAGATTCAACCAGATGCAGCAAGGTTGATTGGACGTCGCTTCACAGTACAGATGGGCAGTGACCCAAAACATACTGGGAAAGCAACCCAGGAGTTTTTTAAGGCAAAGAAGTGCAATATTCTGCAATGTCCAAGTCAATCACCAGATCTCAACCCGATCGAGCATGCATTTCACTTTCTTAAGACAAAACTTAAGGCAGAAAGACCCACAAACCCACAAGCAACAACTGAAGACATCTGCAGTAAAAGCCTGGCAAAGCATCACAAAGGAGGAAACCCAGCGTTTGGTGATGCCAATGGGTTCCAGACTTCAGGCAGTCATTGCCTGCAAAGGATTCTCTACAAAGTATTAAAAAAAAAAAAACATTTTATTTATGGTAATGTTAATTTGTACAATTACTTTTGAGCCCCTGAAATGAGGAGGCTGTGTAGAAAAATGGTTTCAATTCCTAAACGTTTCACAGGATATCTTTGCTCAACCCCTTGACTTAAACCTGAAAGTCTACACTTCAATTCCATCTCAGTTGTTTCATTTCAAATCCAATGTGGTGGCAAATCATGAAGATTGAGTCACTGTCCAAATAATTCTGGACCTAACTGTATATCAGGTATAATATTAGATTAACATAAGTTGTATGGAAAGTTTGTGTCCATTTCACATATTTAGCAAGGGCATTAGTGTTGGGCGTATATTATGTGCAACCTGTGGAGAGGCCCAGTAGATAGGGGGCCTGCTGCCACCGTAAAGTAACTCCTTACTATTGCTTAGATTGCATGTAAGTGACTGCATTAATAAATTTAATAGCCCACAAGTACTGGTGGATTGTTAGTGAGACTTAAGGGAGAGTTCTATCTTGAGCTATAAATATCAAGGAGCCCACATAATGTTCTGAAGGACATACTCCTACCCCTTTACTTTCTGCTTTAGATTGGGACTTCTCTTGCTGGCCCTTTTGAGTCTTTATTCATTTGGGTTTTTTTTAGGAAAGTTTTTTTAGGTAACATTCATTGAAAGGTTAGTTTTATTTTTCCATTTGCAGAATAAATCTACATTCAGTGCAACATAAATTTATTTGTATTATGTTTTATATTGTGTTTTGAGCATACAATACGATGCATATTCCATGTATTACCCAATATTTGTTCAAAAATGTTTCCAAATTTGTTCTTAAAAACTTGTCATAAGTTTTACATTTTGCAAAGGACACATATCATAGAATAACCTCTGTGTTCTATTTGTCAGGAATGTCTTAAAATAAGTTTGAAGAATTTATATAATATTTAATTAAAATATAAATATCTTTAAATTGTGGGAAACGTTTCTATAGAAACTTTGATTGCCATTTGATTGCAGCAATTTCCCATTAGTACAATACAAATTGAAGTACACAATATAAATTTATTAGGCCTTTACTATTTTGACTTTGGTGCTCCTGTTAAAAGATTGCTGGTCCCTTCTGTTTTAAAGGAGATTCAGGATAAATGCATTTCATTGCTTAGCATATAAATATGCTAGCAGTGAGACGTTTGGTTCAAGATAAGAGAGCTGCCCCCTGAGGAATTGTGCCATGGGAAGAAAGGTTGTACTTTACACGAAGAGATAGACAGATTGGAGTATCTCATGTTAATGCAATTTGACAACACTGGGACTTAACAGGTAAAATCTGCCACATCTGCTTTTTTCAATCTATATAAAAACCTAAAATATTTTGAGGCATGATAATTCACTGTTGCACAGTTTAGCTAGTCTTCAGGTTTCATATACCAGTGCCACAACTGTCATGTGTAAGCAAATGTATAATGATTGGATGCCCACTGGCAGAATTTTGTGTAATTTGTTTTTTTCTTTTATCCCCAATGATTTGGACAGATTGACAATATCAGCAGAATGCCCCATGCAGCTAGAAGACTTTCCTATGGATGCTCACGCATGCCCTCTAAAATTTGGAAGCTGTAAGTTATATTTACATGTGTTACCTAATTCTTCGTTTTTTCCTAAAACTTTGCTTGGTTGTGTTCCTCATATTGTGGTTTAGATTGACAAGAGAAGGATTTCTATAGTGACAATCCATTACATTTGTTAAAAAATATATGTATTTATTTTCTGTTTTTATATTTTATATACACACATATGAAAGTCGATCTTACCTGCAAACGCTGATGCTGCTGCAGAATCAACTGTAGCCTCTGGTGCCGATGTGGCCGACACGATGCAGGACCTGTGAGTGACGTCACAGATCTGCACTGTCAGAAGCTGGGCGTTCTGAAGAGAAGTGGATGATACTTCTCTTCAGAGCGCCCAGCTAGTAAAAGTATTAAAAACGCCCCGATGTACGCACATAATACACGCCCACTTGGACTTTTACTTTTAAACACACCCACTTGGACTTTTGCAAGCCTCATTTGCATAACTACAAAAATGGTCATAACTTGGCCAAAAATGCTCGTTTTTTTTAAATAAAAACGTTACTGTAATCTACATTGCAGCGCCTATCTGCTGCAATAGCAGATAGGGGTTGCAAAATCTGGTGACAGAGCCTCTTTAAGGAAAAGAAAATTGCTAACTGTATATGATAGAGGATGTTTTTCAGTGGGGATGTAGCCTCAGATCTTACAGATCCCAGTCTTTTACTCTCGAGTCACAGATTTTCTTGAATTATTTTTGTTTTATCATCTCCCCTCTTCCTCCTTGTTCTTCGTGCCATTATACATTCCCCCATATAATCATTCCAGACACGTTTTTTGCCCTTTTCTTACCTTTAACTTCACTATAATGGCAACCTTGAAGAGGCTACAGACCTTCACTATTCAAGGATAAAGAAATGTGTATTTCAAGATATATGCTTATTATTGGCAGTAATATGGTATAGAATGTTGAAATGTGTAAAAAAGAGAGTTAATTAAAGGGGATGTCCAGGATCAGTAAAAATTATGTGCTTTCCCCCCCAAAAAAAAACAGTGCCACTTCTATGCTGTGTCTGGTGCAACAGCTTATTCAAGTGAATGGGGCTGAACTGCAATATCAGACACAACCCAAAGACAGATGTGACACTGTTTCTGGAAGAAAAGCAAAAACTTTTTTAAAATCCTGAACAGTACCTTAACCCTCTCATGACCAAGGGTCATTGATGCCCCTGTGTCCAGGTGAAATGTTCCATTTCTGAAATGCAGTTCTTTAAACGATAATATCTTTGCAACCGCTTTGAATATCACAACTATTTTTACTTTGTTTTTTACAAGACTTATGCGACTTTCATTTTCTAGATTTGTTTAATTAAATATGTGTTTTTAATTTTTATTATGAGCAGCCAAATGACAAAAATTTTTTGAAAAAAAGCACTTTTTGTAATTTAAACTGTCAGTTTTTCATGCCTGTGACATCGATGTGTCTCAAAATATGAATCCATTTCCTGGCTGTCTGACCGTTTTTAACCACCATTTGCCATCTTTTTTTCATGGACGTTAAAAGAATGGATGAATTTTAATCGTTAGGATTTATTTGTCAGAACCCCCTGAAAACACCACAGTGCCCATGTAGTAGTGACGCAATACCACTGTAGATAGAGCCACATTGCCCACATAGTGCCAGTGCCCACATAGTGCCCACTGTAAATAGTGCCACAGTGCCCAAATAGTGCCACAGTTCCCACTGTAGATAGTGCCCACATAGTGCCACACATGTGTAGATAGCGCCACAGTGTCCACCTGTAGGTAGTGCCCATATAATGCCACAGTGCCCATGTAGATAGTGCCACACCCCCTGTATATAGCATCCCCTGTTGATAGCACCACACCCCCTGTAGATAGTGCCACACCCTGCAAATAGTGCCACCCCCTGAATCTATCACCACTCCCTCTGTAGATAGCAACATCCACCCTGTATTTAGCAACATCCCCCTGCAGATAGCGCTCTCCTGTAAATGGCACCCCCTTCCTGTAAATAGCACCACTGTAGCTCCCTGTAGGGGTGGAATCCCTGTGGACAGGGATTCCGCTCCTACAGGGAGCCCTGATGTCTCTGTCCATATACGGACAGTGACGTCAGGGATTAATTCTAAAAGCCGAATCCGCTGCCAGAGCGGGGATTCCACTCCAGGAGTAGCCCATGACGTCATTGTCCATATATAAATAGTGACACCAGGGGCTTCTCCAGTAGCAGAATCCCCGGCCAGAGTGTCGGCCGGGGATTCCGCTCCTAGTGAGAGCCCCTAATGTGGCTGTCCAAATGGACAGTGACATCAGGGGCTCTCTCTAGAAGCTTAATACCCGGCCAGTGCGATCTGACACTGGGGATTATACTCCTAGAGGGAGTTCAGGTGGTGCTATCTACAGTGGGGGGTGCAATGGTATCTACAGTGGGGGGGTTGCTATCTGCATTGGATTTAGCACTATCTACAGCGGGGATGGAGAGATGGTGGGGGCTCCCTCTAGGAGGGGAATCCTCAGCCAGAGCGATGGCCGGGGATTTCGCTCCTAGAGGGAGCTTAGGTGTTTCTATCTACAGAGGGTTTTGAGCTAACTACAGGCGGTTGTGTGTGGCGCTATCTACAGTGGGGGGTGTATTTCGGGGCTCTCAAGCCCCGGCGGACATGAGAGTGCAGCATTCCTCACACTAAAGCAGGACTGCACTAATTAAACCCCGTTCCAGGATGTCAACGTCTATATACGTGACAACTGCACGCGGCATCGGCAGTTAGAACGTACACTACCGTTCAAAAGTTTGGGGTCACCCAGACAATTTTGTATTTTCCATGAAAACTCACACTTATATTTATCAAATGAGTTGCAAAATGACTAGAAAATATAGTCAAGACATTGACAAGGTTACAAATAATGATTTTATTTTAAATAATAATTTTCTCCTTCAAACTTTGCTTTCGTCAAAGAATGCTCCATTTGCAGCAATTACAGCATTGCAGACCTTTGGCATTCTAGCTGTTAATTTGCTGAGGTAATCGGGAGAAATTTCACCCCATGCTTCCAGAAGCCCCTCCCACAAGTTGGATTGGCTTGATGGGCACTTCTTTCGTACTATACGGTCAAGCTGCTCCCACAACAGCTCTATGGGGTTGAGATCTGGTGACTGCGCTGGCCACTCCATTACAGATAGAATACCAGCTGCCTGCTTCTTCCCTAAATAGTTCTTGCATAATTTGGAGGTGTGCTTTGAGTTATTGTCCTGTTGTAGGATGAAATTGGCTCCGATCAAGCGCTGTCCACAGAGTATGGCATGGCGTTGCAAAATGGAGTGATAGCCTTCTTTATTCAAAATCCCTTCTACCTTGTACAAATCTCCCACTTTACCAGCACCAAAGCAACCTCAGACCATCATATTACCTCCACCATGCTTGACAGATGGCATCAAGCACTCTTCCAGCATCTTTTTAGTTGTTCTGCATCTCACAAATGTTCTTCTGTGTGATCCAAACACCTCAAACTTCGATTCGTCTGTCCATAACACTTTTTTCCAATCTTCCTCTGTCCAATGTCTGTGTGCTTTTGCCCATATTAATCTTTTCCTTTTATTAGCCAGGCTTTTTCTTTGCCACTCTGCCCTGAAGGCCAGCATCCCGGAGTCGCCTCTTCACTGTAGACGTTGATACTGGCGTTTTGCGGGTACTATTTAATGAAGCTGCCAGTTGAGGACCTGTGAGGCGTCTATTTCTCAAACTAGAGACTCTAATGTACTTGTCTTGTTGCTCAGTTGTGCAGCGGGGCCTCCCAATTCTCTTTGTACTCTGGTTAGAGCCTGTTTGTGCTGTCCTCTGAAGGGAGCAGTACACACCGTTGTAGGAAATCTTCAGTTTCTTGGCAATTTCTCGCATGGAATAGCCTTCATTTCTAAGAAAAAGAATAGACTGTCGAGTTTCACATGAAAGCTCTCTTTTTCTAGCCATTTTGAGAGTTTAATCGAACCCACAAATGTAATGCTCCAGATTCTCAACTAGCTCAAAGGAAGGTCAGTTTTATAGCTCCTCTAAACAGCAAAACTGTTTACAGCGGTGCTAACATAATTGCACAAGGGTTTTCAAGTGTTTTCTAATCATCCATTAGCCTTCTAACACAGTTAGCAAACACAATGTACCATTAGAACACTGGAGTGATGGTTGCTGGAAATGGGCCTCTATACCCCTATGTAGATATTGCATTAAAAAAACAGACGTTTGCAGCTAGAATAGTCATTTAGCACATTAACAATATATAGAGTGTATTTCTGATTAATTTAATGTTATCTTCATTGAAAAAAACTGTGCTTTTCTTGCAAAAATAAGGAAATTTCTAAGTGACCCTAAACTTTTGAACGGTAGTGTATATAGCAGTATGGCAGTTGTGAAGGGTTTAAGGATATATTTCCTTGTCAGAAATTCTACCGCCTAAGGCCCCATGCACATGTCCGTGAAATTGCCCATAATTACGGGCCGTAATTATGGTCCGTAATTACGGGCCCATTTGTTTCTATTGCCGACGGACACCTTCCTGTATATTTACGAGTAGTTGTCCGTGCCGTAGAAGCTTGCATAAAAAAATAGGACATGTCCTATTTTTTTATTTTACGGACCGTGCTCCCAAACTTTATAATGGGAGCACGACCCGTAAATACAGGCGGCCGTCTGCGGCAGTCCGGGGCTGGTCTTTGCAGTAATTACGGGTCGTAATTACGGGCTTGGTCGTGTACCTGGAACCTTAGAGAATTAATGTGGTTTACTACAATTCTGGCTGCCCCTTCTTTCAGTGTTACCAGTCACTCAAAATAGAAACATAATGGAACTATACACAGTATGAAGCATTTTCAGTCCCTGATGGTATTTTTTTTAAAACACCTGTACAAAATGACAAAGTAAAAAGCACCACTAAAAATGCATGTAAAAAGCACTATAAAAAATTCTGGAAAAGTCATTTTATACATTAATTGTATATCGGAGAAAAAAAAATTGTGTGTGTCGAAGGCTTTAGTGCTACTGTATATAAAGTGGCCAGTTTTAGTAGTGACTGATATATTTAGCATCCAGGTTGTACTAGTTAGCGGTCTATTCAATGTACCTGATGTTTCTGATGTTCTTTAATACATGTTCATTGCTGTGAAAAAATGTCCTAACATTGCCCTACTAGTTACTCAACCTAGTGAAAAAATGTATTATTAATAATAATAATAATAATAATAATAATAATAATATTATTATTGTTATTATTATTTGACAGGCTTTATTTATAAATTGGGGACTTGCATCTCACAGACCTATTTATTTCCGAGACTCAGTAAACATACAGGATAACAATTAACAAAGAAAAAGGAACATTACCAATCATTCTGACAAAAGAAAACAGGGCCCTGCTTTATAAACTTCTAAGCTCCCCCTAGAAGATCATGTAACCCTATGTAAAAGGTAAATTTAACTCTATGTCTATGTAGGGGATTCAGAAATGGAGCTACTGCACCTATATTGAGAAATTATACAGCACAGAATGTTGGATCTATTTAGATTTAAAAATATCTAATATGGTGTTCAACAGTGAACATTCACTTTAAAGCTGTGCTAGGATGGGTGCAACATAGAAAAAGTCTTGCAGACAACAGTGTTCAAATTCAATCAGAGGGATGAGAGCTATAGGTCATTGGCAAACCTAAAAGGGGCCATACACATTTGATGTATGTTGAACCTGTCATTTTCAGCAGGATCGGCCGAACATCAAATGTGTATGGAGGTGTTTCGACTCGGTGCATGTGTATGGGAGTGTTCGGCCAACATCTATCTGAACTGTATGGCCAGCAAAACAGTACAACCAAAGCGGGTTTGCAAACTGAAATGAGAACTTAAATATGTGAAAGTGTAGTATGGTGGAGAACCTTTACAGGCCAATAAGGGAGTTTTGAACTTAACCCTTTAATGACCAAGCATCCTTCTTAGCTTTTTCAGCGTTGTATTCCAAGAGTCATAATTTTTCTATTTTTCCGACAGCATAGCCGTATAAGGGCTTATTTTTTGTGGAGCGAGTTACATTTTTTAATGGTACAGTTTTTAGGTACATATACTGTAATATATTGATTAACTTTTATAAACTTTTTTTGGAACTGAAATGAAAAGGTTATTCCAGCCTTTTTTGCACATTTTATAAAAGGAAAGGAGTTGTCTAAAACAGAAAACCTCTTTAATTCTAGGGGAAAAAAAAACAAATAAACAGTGTTATGACTGACAGAGAACAGAGATGTTTGTATAACCATTAGAAAAAAATCAACCTGGTTTCCACATTCATGATGGTGTAAAGCAGATCTGTCACTAACATATACTGCCAAATTTAAGGACAGCATACTATAATTACAGGTCCGCTGCACTACTAGACCAAATGGCATGTAAAATATTGTGGTCCTTAGTTAATAGCAGCTAAGAAAAAAATACATTATACTTATAGTTATTAGTCCATTGTTTTCATGATGAGCAAAAACTATTTGCTCATCTCCAACTGAGACTATTCATAAAAATAACATGGTCATTAAAAATTTGGAAAAGTAAAGCAAATATTTTAACAATCTTGATTTCAATTGTTAAACATATATATTTGAATGGTTTTTATTTCAATATTTGAACTAAAAAGTTACAATTTAGGCAGATGTCTTCTTTTCATGTATGTGTGCAAGGCTGGGTTCACACGACCTATTTTCAGACGTAAACGAGGCGTATTATGCCTCGCTTTACGTCTGAAAATACGGCTACAATACGTCGGCAAACATCTGCCCATTCATTTGAATGGGTTTGCCGACGTACTGTGCCGACGACCTGTAATTTACGTGTCGTCGTTTGACAGCTGTCAAACGACGACACGTAAATTGACTGCCTCAGCAAAGAAGTGCAGGACACTTCTTTGCAACGTAATTTGAGCCGTTCTTCATTGAAGTCCATGAAGAGCAGCTCAAGATTACAGGCGTCAAAGACGCCTCGCGTAATGCGAGGAGGAGCTTTTACGTCTGAAACGACACAGCTGTTTTCTCCTGAAAACAGTTTGTCTTTTCAGATGTAAAAGACAGTTCTCGTGTGCACATACCCTTACAGTACAACTATTAGGAAAAGTGCTCCATCTATAACACCAAATCAACAAGTTATTTTACATTGCCTGTACACGCTAGGTAGGTTTGCATAATAAATAAAATTATGATACAAGTATGAGTCTCTGTGGTCTTCATATAAAGCTTGACCCAAATTGAATATAATTCCACTTTTAAAAGCACTCATAATACATAAAAAAGCTGTATGACAGCCTATCCATAGAATGTTATTTTAAGCACATGTTGTCAAGAACTTTGACAGCAAATGGATTGACATGTATATAACCTAAAGTATCTTTGCCCAGACAAACTGTTTCACACCAGTGGTTTTAATGTAAAATCTACTCTGCAGGGGTGACATTTCATTTCTTTGGACCACTACCAGCAAGGGTAAAATTGCCCTGAGCAGCTACATTTTCAGCTTATACCAGTCTGTTACATAATCATTTTCATTGCTTCAATAATCCAGCTTTGATGATACTACAAGCAATCTGTACACTTTAACGCTTCACAATCTGATAAACATGGTGTGTGACTAAATAATAATTTAGCTGAATAGTATATTACATAATACAGTACATATGTCATAATTCCATCCAGCCATATGTGAAAACGTGGAAAAAAAAACCAAAGGTAATACCACTAAAGAAATAAGCTGTGTTTGCATTCATAGGGTCCTTTGCTGTGACATGGTAGAATGTATATGATGCAAACAAAATAGTAAGATTTTAAAACATAAGGGGAAAATGCTAAAATAAAAATAGATCACTGAATAAATGTATTGCACAGATTACCTTTACATGTATAGGTGCTGTATATTATAATTACATTTATGTCATATAGAGCCCAAGTTCTACTTCTGGCAAACTTATAAATAGTGATCCAGACTTATGTTTGGGTCTTCTGCATTCCCTATGTTGATAGTAGCTACTATATCAACCTTACTTCTGATTATTCTAACATTTTAAAATATTCATACACTTTTGGAACCATTTCTCTTATTGCTCCAATACATCTAAAATAAAATAAAAAATTAAGCAGCTTTACAAATAGTCTTGATAAAAAAAATGACCACTCTTTGTCAGTGGTTACAGATGGCAAACAAACCCATGTGTAGTCTGCTCTCGCACAGTCATATGTTATTCTCTACCCTCTTCTTGCTAACCTACAGACAGTAGATGCTGGGACAGATGGACGATAGTAACACATGACTGCACGATCAGACTACACATGGTGTTTTTGTAGCTCGTAGCTATAAAGATACATAGGTCTGCATAGGACACAAATGGTAGTCTTTTTTTTTATTATTCAAGATATAAAAGGTTGTAAAAGGTTGTAAATGTGCACATAGCTTTTAACCCTTTGTATCCCACGGTTTGGTAGCGCTGGCTGCTCCTGCTAATTAAGATTCATTTGCTCTGTTGTCCCTTCATCAAAGTTGCTCTTTTGTCTTATTTTCTGAACTGGCGTACACTATGAGCTCTTCTAAAGACTAAAGTTTTAGGGTCAATAGGTGCTGTAATTTAAGTTCTTATAGTGATTATGTATGCCAAGGCGGCAGATCAAGAGACTACTATTGAGGAACAGGATGATCTGCAAGATCTTGCTAAACAACTGAAGCTATAGAAGGTTAAATAAGTGTATGGAAGATATAGAATTAAAGGCCCTTTTACAAAGGCCGACACTCGGCCGCTGCAGCTAACGCCAATCAACGAGACATCGTTGATCGGCGCTTGCTTGCTCCTGTCACACGGAGCTATGGATGGGGACGAGCGGTCGTTACTCCGATCACTCGTCCCCATCCATTATTATCATGGCGGCAGGGCGTCTCCCTGTTTACACAGGGAGATGTGCTTCTGACAATAATTATCTTTTACTGTTTTAAAACGATACGACGAGCAGATGATCGAGCGTTTGCTCGTTCATCTGCTGATCGCTTCCCTTTTTATACAGGCCAATTATCGTCAACGAGCGTTATATTAACACTCGTCTGCCCGATAATTGTCCTGTGTAAAAGCCCCTTTACTGATTGGAGATACACTTGAACATATTTAACTATTATATCATCTATTCTAACAACAACAACAACAAAAATGCAGGCTGTACAGCTTACCAAACAAGCAATGTACAGTATATTTAATCTATATTCATATATGATGTTGTCTCATCAACCTAAAAAATCTAATGAATGGCCGACCATTTTCTTTCTAGGGTTTCCCCACTATAATGCCCATATGCCCAGTAGGCCATGTGGTCCGAGGTTGTATTAATCAGGCTCCACTAACTCATCTGAGTTTGACAGCTGAGAAGATCACTTGGTTCTGCAGTTTCAGAATTTGGGTTATTTTACAAATTACTTATATGTCCTTTGGCCTGTGTCTGGGTTGATGAATATACCATCAAATTGAATATTAACATGTACTTTTTCTGTAAAGCTGGAGGGTGAGCCTAGTGGATTCCAAGTGCCCAACTAAAACTGATGTTAACAAAATGTATAAAATGTAAAATAAGTACAGTGTGTGGCACATATTTATCATGTTTATTCCTCAGAAAGAACCAAAGACATTTCTGTCAGTTTGCTAAACTTATTAAAAAAATGTCTTCTATTTTAGTTGTGACCTTGAGCAGCATATTTTCACATATCGCAGAGTTCATGCATCACTTCTGAAGGCTGCAACAACGGGTGTGAATGTTACAAACTATTCTTTAAGAACAACTTGTATTTCTGCAATTGTCTGAAATAATAATTCACCATATAAATGTTACATCCTTCCTGGCCATTTATTACTGACAATGTAAAAGTTCTTTGTTCAAACAATGTTTTGTACTCCCTACATAAAAGAGGACTCTTGAGAGTGTATATGTAATTGTATAGCACTTACTATAAGTTAATTGTATTTAGAATCCAATGTATTCCACTCCAGCTAAGAATAATTCTTAATTTGAGTAGTTTTATAAACTTAGTTCATGTACAATATATAAAGTATATAACTACTAAAGTATGAAATCACAATATCCATAAAAACATACAATAATTTTATTAATCAAAAATATATTTAAGGCAATTACAAGGCTAGAAATAATGGCTTCTGCTCAAAACGAATTTAGTGCTTCAAACTTTGCTTTTATTAAAAAGCCCTCCGCTTACATCAATTCCAGACTTACAGAACTTTGACCTTCTAGCTGTCAATTTGTTGCGGTAATCTGCAGAAATGTCACCCCATGCTTCCTGAAGTTCCTCCCACAAATTGGATTTGCATGATGGGCACTTTTTTTGACGCACGTGGTCAAGCTGCTCACGCAACAGCTCAATTTGGGTTGAGATCTGGCGATTAGCCAATCCATTTACATACAGAACACCAGCTGACTGATTCCTTCTAAATAGGTTTTCCATTATTTGAAGCAGCGATTTGGGTCTTTGTAATGTTGTAGAATGAAAAGGGCTCCAATCAAGCATGGTCCAGGGGGTATGACATGGCATTGCATAATGGATACTAGCCTGACTTTTTTATGCTTACTTTTATCATGTACAAATGTACCCCTTTGCTTGCACCAAAGCACTCTCAGACCATTTCTTCCCCTGTACTTGACAGATGGAGTCAAGCAGTCCTCCACCATATTTTCATTTGTTTTGTGCCTCACTTTTTTTTTGTGATAAAAATGCTTCAAATTTAGATTTGTCTGTCCATACAACTTTTATTCTATCACGCTCTGTCCAATGCATATGTTCTTTTGCCCATTGTAATCTTTTCCTGGGAATGGTTACGGTGTAAGAGCTGTGCCGGGTATGGAGTACGGTAGCAAGTGGTTCATGAGGATTGGTAGACGAGTGGAGGGTCAGTAACCATGATGTAGCAGGGCCGGTGATGTGATACAGGAGAGATGAATCAGTAGAGAGGTCAAACAAGCCAGGCCAATCATAGCACAGTTCAGCAATACAGGGAACAAGAGAGCCTAGCTAGGGTAATAACCATGTAACGGAACCGGAGGCCAGTGTATTGCTGATTTAAATACATCGCCTTTAACATAGCAACGTAGTAAAAGTTTGGAATAATTTTCAGAAAGATAAAAGACTGATGAGTTTCAGAAGAAAGCTCTTGCTTTTGGGCCATTATGAGATCATAATTGAACTTACAAATATTGATGCTCCAGATACTCATGTAGCCCAGAAAATTATATTACTTCCTTAAAAAGCACATTTCAACTATTCTTACATAATTACACCAGCATTTTCTTATGATAAATAGAACCTTTAACATTATCATTTCAGATTGGTTTACATAATAAGACTTTAATTTTGCTTTAATTGAAAACAATGGTGATAGTTCTTTTGTGTTGCAAAAACAACTGTTAAATTGATACTAAAATACAAAAACTATTGGAAATATATTTGTAAATGTATTTATTTTTTCGTGGAATTTGTTAGATATTTTCAACTTATAGTATCTAAATAAAGATACAAAGGATATATATTGGATAACTAATTCTAATAGTGTAACAGTGAGTGTATCTATAGTCAGTTCCATTAAAACCACTGAAAATTATGATGATCTTCAAAATTTCTCATAAGGGTTTCATTATTTTCACAATTCAATGAGGCTTGGACAATGAAGCCTTGCATATTGTAATAAAAATGTGATCTATGATGTTGCAAAAATGTAAACATTTTCTGAAGTAGAGTGCTGAATAAATAGAAATTATGGCAATACTGAAATGCGATATCCAGTTAACTGTACATTAATGGTTCTAGGGAGATTTTAATGTCACAGATAAAGGATGAAGAAACATTAAAAAAAAAGGTAGCTATTATATAACCCATTAGCAGTATAGATCTGCCATTAGAGTTCAATATATTATGCTTTTGTAAATCTAGAATTTAACATATATGCAAGTGGAGATGTTACGTGTGCAGAATAGTTATGTTACAGATTAGCACCTTAGCATTTTATCCTTGGCCCACGTATCCTTGGGGTTTTATATGCAGCCAATGATTGATGCTGAAAAACCTAGGTTAGAAAATCGAATTAGATAACCAATTATTTACTAGATTAACGATGGGGTAGCCATTAATAGGTAAGCTTTTAATTAGGGGTGAGCTTCTGTGCCACACGCATCATACCATGTCAGGCTCTAGATGTCCTATTCACATAATCTAGGCAACTTTGACGTTTGCCCGTAACGTTAATCTCAGGCTGGGAGCCTCTTTAACATAATTTGATGTAATGTTATTATAGAAGTTGCTTCCTTTACAAGCAGACTAAGGGTCTTATTACACGTCCGGTAACAAGTGTCGATTGACGAGTTCTGCATGATCACATCTATAAGGATGAATGAACATTATACAATCGTTTGTCCCTATACATTTTGCATCTTGTCAGCAGCACTTCCCCTGTTTACATTGGGAGATGTGCTGCCAACTAGTAACATAGCATAAAAGATGCGATCAGCTGTCGAACAAACCTTTGCTTATTTGTTGGCTGATCGTTGCCCTGTTAACACAGGGCAATGATGATCGGGAACAATCGTTCATATGAGCGCTTTTTCTCCTGATTATTGGCCCATGTAATAGGGCCTTAACATTAAGGAAAATACATCATTCCTCTATTCTTAATTCATGAATCAGATTCCACCTCTCAATTTTCAAAGGCCATTTGGAAAATGAAATCAGCGACCTGATAGGCTGCCATGGGTAACTACTCCACTTTTGCTTTGCATCAGTTTCGATATATCTCCACCAATTTGTTTTTCTTATTTTCAGTGGCTTCACAGAATGCTGCTTCCATTTTACAAAGGGTCTCTGAAACATGAGATATGGAATCTGATCGGTTTTCATGGGCAACTACTCCACTTTTCCTTTGCAACAGTTTTGATATATGTTCTTAATGGAGTTTGATAAAGTGGATTGGTGTATTTTCCTTAAGGCTATATATTCACATGGCAAACCCGGGTCAGTATTGACGGTGATAGCTGTTTGTACTGTAGATATGACAAATTTCTTGTATTTTAGAATTTCTTGTGTATTGTGTTATTTAATGCTGATAGAATACTATTGATGTGTATGTATGCCTTACATGACTTCGTTGGTACATTACTAACAATCTTATATGTGTTTCGTCTGCTCCTTCATCCTCTTGTTTTTAAATGTCCCACGTGTACAATATATGTATTTTTTTGTCAATTAGTACAACCATCAGTAAATAAAACTGTGTTTGGAATAGAGGAATCGTGTATTTTAGTGTACCTATCTTTTAAGGTGACTTTAAAAATAAGCTATCATATGTGTACATGAGGAATAACACAATATTTGAAAATTTTATAAATTGTACATGGCATTGTTTAGCAGTTTTCCCCTCTGCAGGTTCTATTTCTAATTCTTAGTGGGTGGAGCCTAACGGCTATCATGTATTTACACTGCACATATAGAAGACGAGAATCCTACTCTCCTATCTCTATCCACAGTGGTGCTTGAGAGTTTGTGAACCCTTCAGAAATTTCTGCATAAATTTGACGCAAAACAACATCAGATTTTCACACAAGTCCTTAAAGCAGATAAAGAAAGCAACATCAAATAAAAAATTTAAAAAAATGAGTCAAAAATTTTAGACTTGGTCATTTACTTATTGATGAAAATGATCCAATATCACATATCTGTGAGTGGCAAAGGTTACATAGTTAGTACGGCTGAAAAAAGACACATGTCCATCAAGTTCAACCAAGGGACGGGAAAAGGGAAGGAAAAATTTCTACACATAGGAGCTAATATTTTTTGTTCTAGGAAATTATCTAACCCTTTTTTAAAGCCATCTACTGTCCCTGCTGTGACCAGCTCCTGCGGTAGGCTATTCCATAGATTCACAGTTCTCACTGTAAAGAAGCCTTGTCGCCTCTGCAGCTTGAACCTTTTTTTCTCCAGACGGAGGGAGTGCCCCCTTGTTTTTTGAGGGGGTTTTACAAGGAACAGGATTTCACCATATTTTTTGTATGTGCCATTAATATATTTATATAAGTTAATCATGTCCCCCCTTAGTCGTCTTTTTTCAAGGCTAAATAGGTTTAATTCTTTCAATCTTTCCTCATAACTTAAATTCTCCATGCCCCTAATTAGCTTCGTTGCTCTTCTTTGTATTTTTTCCAACTCCAGGGCATCCTTTCTATGAACTGGAGCCCAGAACTGAACTGCATATTCTAGATGAGGCCTCACTAATGCTTTGTAAAGTGGTAATATTACATCCCTGTCCCGTGAGTCCATGCCTCTTTTAATACACGACAATATCCTGCTGGCCTTTGAAGCAGCTGATTGACACTGCATGCTGTTATTGAGTTTATGATTTACAAGTACACCCAGATCCTTCTCAACAAGTGAATCCGCCAGTGTAGCTCCCCCTAGGACATATGATGCATGCAGGTTGTTGGTACCCAGATGCATAACTTTACATTTATCTACATTAAACTTCATCTGCCAAGTGGACGCCCAAACACTTAGTTTGTTTAAATCTGCCTGCAATTCATGAACATCTTCCATAGACTGAACTATATTACATAGCTTGGTGTCACCTGCAAAAATAGAAATAGTGCTATTAATCCCATCTTCTATATCATTAATAAATAAGTTGAATAATAGTGGTCCCAGCACTGAACCCTGGGGTACACCACTTATAACTGGGGACCATTCAGAGTAGGAATCATTGACCACAACCCTCTGGATACGGTCCTTGAGCCAATTCTCAATCCAATTACAAACTATATTTTCTAAACCTATAGTCCTTAATTTACCCATTAGGCGTCTATGGGGGACAGTGTCAAATGCCTTTGCAAAGTCCAAAAACACTAAATCCACAGCGGCCCCTCTGTCTAGACTTTTGCTCACCTCTTCATAAAAACAGATTAGGTTAGTTTGACAACTTCTGTCCTTAGTAAAACCGTGCTGGCTGTCACTTATAATGCTATTTATTGTCACATAATGCTGTATATAGTCCCTCAATAGCCCCTCAAACATTTTCCCCACGATGGATGTTAAGCTTACTGGTCTATAATTACCCGGGGAAGACCTAGAGCCCTTTTTGAAAATAGGCACCACATTTGCGCTGCGCCAGTCCCTTGGCACTATACCAGTCACTAGAGATTCTCTGAATATTATGAAAAGGGGGACAGAAATAACTGAACTAAGCTCTTTAAGAAGGTTTGTGAACCTTTGCTTTCAGTATCTGGTGTGACCCCCTTGTGTAGTAATAACTGCATCTAAAAGTTTCGTGTAAGGGTATATTCACACGTGCAGGCCCGTTACGGCTGAAATTACGGAGCTGTTTTCTGGCGAAAACAGCTCCTGAATTTCAGACATAATGGCATGTGCAGGCGTTTTTCGCAGCGTCCGTTACGGACGTAATTGGAGCTGTTTTTCTATGGAGTCAATGGAAAACGGCTCCAATTACGTCCCAAGAAGTGACATGCACTTCTTTGACGCGGGCATCTTTTTTACGCGCAGTCTTTTGACAGCGGCACGTAAAAAAAATGTCCGTCTGCACAGTACATCGTAAAACCCATTCAAATGAATGGGCAGATGTTTGCTGATGTTTTCAAGCAGTATTTTCGGCCGTCATTCCAGGCGTAAAACGCCTTAATTACGTCCGTAAATAGTGCGTGTGAACATACCCTAATTGTTCATTTGTCCAGCACATCGACTTAGAGGAATTTTAGCCCATTCCCCCGTGCAAAACAGCTTCAACTCTGTTATATTGGTGGGTTTCCTCCCATCAACTGCTCGCTTCAGGTCCTTCCACAACATTTCTATTAGATTAAGGTAAGTACTTTGACTTGGCCATTCCAAAATATTAACTTTATTCTTCTTTAACCGTTCTTTGGTAGAACAACTTGTGTGCTTAGGGTTTTTGTCTTGCTGTGTGACCCAGATTCTCTTGAGATTCAGCTCATGAACAGATGTACTGACATTTTCCTTTAGAATTTGCTGGAATATCATTGTTCCATCAATGATGGCAAGTCGTCCTGGCCCAGATGCAGCAAAACAGGTCCAAACCATGATACTACCATCACCGTGTTTCACAGATGGTATGAGGTTTTTATCCTGAAATGCAGTTTTTTCCTTTCTCCAAACATAATGCTTCTCATTTAAACCAAAAGGTTCTACTTTTGTCTCATCCATTCACAAAACATTGTTCCAATAGCCTTCTGGCTTGTCCAGGTGATCCTTAGAAAGCTGCAGATGGGCAGCAATGTTCTATTTGAAGAGCTGCAGCATTCTCCTTGCAATCCTGCCATACACACCATTGTTGTTCAGTGTCCTCCTGATAGTGGACTCACGTACATTAACATTAGCTAATGTGAAAAAGGCCATTATTTACTTAGAGGTTAGCTCGTATTCCTTTGTGACCTCGTAGACTATTATACGTTTATCTCTTGTCGTGATCTTTGTTAGTCAACCACTCCTGGGGAGGTTAATAATGGTCTTGAATTTCCTTCATTTGTACACAATCTATCTGACTGTGGATTGGTGGAGTTAAAACTCTTTAGAAATGGTTTTGTAAACATTTCCAGCCTGCTGAGAATCAACAACTCTTCTTCTGAGGTCCTGAGATATCTCCTTTGTTTGTGCCATGATACACTTCCGCAAAAATGTTTGGTGAAGATCAGACTTTGATAGATCCCTGTTCATTTAATAGAACAGGTTGCCCACTCACACATGATTGTCATCCCACTGATTGAAAACACCTGACTCTAAGGGTATGTTCACATAGCTTAAACGGACGAAAAATGGCCGAAAAGTCGGAAGCAGAACGCCTCCAAACATCTGTCCATTGATTTCAAAGGGAAAATCAGCGTTCTGTTCCGGCGGGGCGTTTTTTTACGTGGCCGTTTTTAAAAATGGGCGCATTAAAAAACGCCCGACAAAAAGAAGTGCATGTCACTTCTTGAGCTGTTTTTGGAGCCGTTTTTCATTCACTGTATAGAAAAACAGCTCCAAAAAAGGGCCATAAAAAAACGCTAGTTTGATGAAATAAACGACTGAAAATCAAAATTCAAGAGAAAACAGCTCCTTTTTTTTTTAGATGTTTTTTAGTAAGTGTGTGAACATACCCTCATTTCACCTTCAAATTATCTGATAATTTTCCTCAATAAATAAATGTCCAAGTCTAATATTTTTGACTCATTTGTTTGTCTTGGTTCTCTTTATCTACTTTTAGGACTTCTAAAAATCTTCTAAAAGTTTAGGTCGAATTTATGCAGAAATAGAGAAAATCCTGAAGTGCTCACAATCATTCGAGCACTACTGTATCTTATATATATAGAAGCCGCAGCAGCATAAACTACGTTATACATCAGTAATGATCAGTGTAGGTGAAAATTCAGCACTGGGGTGACATGTAAATCTTATCAGCAGCCTTGGTCCCTCTCACTCTGCTCCCTCCTCCCACTCCCCCCACCTCCTTCTCCCACCTCCCACTCCTCCCTCCTCCTCCCACCTCCCTACTCAATAGACTTCTATGGGAAGTGTGTCTGTGTCTTTCTGTTCCTGCTCTCTCCTCTTACTCCCCCTTCCCCTCTACATAGACTTCTGTGGGCAGCATGTCAGCGTCTTTCCCTTCCTGCTCTCTCCTTCACCCTCCACGCCCATAGACTTCGTATTTTTTATTATTTAGTGATATCCTTCGAATTACAGGGTTTATACTTTTAACTCTAATGTTAGGCTTCAGGGTATCATGATGTTTATTGGAACTCCCACCAATTTCCTGCTGACACCATTAGAAGAATACAAAAGACACCATTAAAAGAATACAAAAATTCTCAATACAGCTGACTTGCTGTCAAGCTTTTAGGGGTTTAATTCTCCTATAATTTGCCCTGCAGACAGGTTCATAGACATAGTGGTTGTATTAATCTGTATTCTGTATATTCCCTTATTGGAAGCAGCAGGCCAGAATTTTATTTTTATTTGTTTAGGTATGACTTCTGTAAAGATATATAGTATATTTTCTGTGAGGTGGGTTATGGGTCTCCCTTAGGCTCTGGAACCTACAGCAATGCCCTATTGCCTGTCCCAAATATCAGTCCACCCCAACATGTCATCATCATCATCATCATTAAAGTCAGCGTCCATAATATCAAATATACTCTTCTGCCAGTAGATACTGTCAGAAGAATAAAGATGCTGTTTGCAGCAGCCTTTATTTGGTCAATGAATTCACACAAGGACTATCATGATATGCTGAATAGAGAGTAGCAAATTTGCCAAAATTCGTTTTGAGTCCGATTAGATTGAGTCTGAATAAATTAATCTAAAATCGTAAGTGCCCCTTTTGCCCTAAAAACCCGTGTCTGACACTATGATGTCTTCTAGGACTGTATCCAACCCCTTTCAACCCCTGTGAACACATTTTTGGCTTCAAAATTGATGTCATGCTGCTGTGGGGCCTTATTAAGATCTTTATAGTAATGCCGCTGATGAAATTGTCTGTTTTAGTATGTTTCCTTAAATCAATCTCTAAGTTGCTATATGTAGATGTCCTACCAGTAGTCATCTGGGCTGAGGAGTCATGTTATTCTGACTCTTTACTCACCCATTTTTCCCTTCTTGCCAACCCTGTTGTCGTTTGAAGTCAACTCGCTGACCTGAAATCTCTGCATGTCATTCTAGTAAAGTTCTGTTAGACATACAGCTGCTGTTCTTATCAGTAAAATAAACAGAGAGAAAGAAATTCAGGCATGTGCAGTAAGAGGTATACAGACTGCAAGCAGTGAGGAAAAAAGCCATTAGATAAGCACTTCACTGCTTGTGCTGGACGATAGTTCTTATCTCTGTCCCTGACAAGGAGGATAGCAGCACGGACTGGTGAGGAGGTTATCTCATGGATTTAACCCTTACTGCTTAAAGTACCGTATTTTTTAGACTATAAAGACTCACCTGACCATAAGGCGCACCTAGGTTTTAGACAACAGAAAACAGTAAAAAAATAATTTGTTAAAAAATAATTTGTTCTGTTTCACCACATTCTGAGAGCCATAACTTTTTTATCTTTTTTTCACCGATTGAGCAGTGTGAGGGCTTATTTTTTGCGGGACGAGCTGTAGTTTTATTGGCACCATTTTTGGTACGTACCATTTCTTTCACATTTTTTTTATCTAATTTATTTTGCGCTAAAGTGTCCAAAGAACGATTCTGATACTTTAAAAAAAATGTTTACGCCGTTCACAGTGCGAGTTAAAGAATGATGTATTGTAATAGATCAGACTTTTACGGATGCAGCGATACCAAATTATTTTATTTTTTACATTGTGCTTAGCGAAAAATGGGAAAAGATTTTTTTTTAACTTTTAATATTTTTGTTATTTTTTTTTTACAAAATGTATCTAACCTTTTTTGTTTTCTTTTACTTATTGTATTAGTTCCCCTAGGGGACTTGAACTAGCAGCCACTTGGTTACATGTGGAGTTACTGAAACAGTGTAACTCGCTGAGCTACGCTGTTTCTGTAACTTCCATCGTAGTGAATGGCAGATACAGAAGCAGTGTAGCATGTGAGCTATCCTGTTTCCGTAACTACTATTCAGTTCTATGGGAGTTACGGAAACAGCTTGGCTCAGCGAGTTACGTCGTTTCAGTAACTCCACATGTAATCAAGTGGCCGGGAGAGCACAGAAAGCTAGAATGGGGTTTAGGGTGCACCATTCTAGGGATAGGTGCGGGTCCCAGAGGTGGGACCTGCATCTTTCTGACATTTATGACAAATCCTATGGATATGTCATAAATGCCCTTCATGGAAAAACCCCTATAAATGCCCCGATCGCTATTGACCACGGCATTTAACTAGTTAAAGGGGTTTGCCATAAAACACATGTAGCCCCTATCCACAGGATGGGGGCTACATGTGGCATCGCTGGGGGTCCAACCGCTGGGACTCCCAGCGATAAGGAGAACAGAGGCCAGAAAGTCACCCAGAGTGCTACATGAGAAGCATGGACTTCCGGGTTCTGTGTCCAGCTTATTTGTTTGGCAGCTCCGTAGAAATCAATGGACAGCTGCTCACGCATGCGCAGAAGAAACCCATTCATCTCTATGGAGCTGCCGGACACAGAAAGCGGAAGTCATAGCTTCTCATGTAGCGCTCTTGGTGACTTTCGGTCCCGTTCGGTCGGACCCCCAGCGATCACACATATATCAAAGAAAAGGAAAGGCCAAAGAAAAGGAAGGCCGATCCGGTTTCTGACATTCCAGGCAAAATTGCCAAGTTGGGTGATGATGCGAGGGTGTCAGTCTCAGAAATGGCAGCCCTAGTGGATACTGATCTCCCTAACAGCCGGGAGAACAGCCCAGCTAGTAGTCGGCGGGATGGTAATGCAGGTAAGCAAAGACAATTGATAGTCGTAGGGGATTCTATAATCAGGAAGACGGATAGAATAATTTGTCGCCAAGACCACCTCAACCGAATGGTTTGCTGTCTCCCTGGTGCCAGGGTTCGGCATGTGGTGGAACGGGTGGACAAATTGCTGGGAGGGGCTGGTGATGATCCAGCTGTCGTGGTCCATGTCGGTACCAACGACAGAATAAATGGTAGGTGGAGGAGCCTTAAGAATAATTTTAAAGAACTAGGCTACAAGCTGAAGGGAAGGACCTCCAAAGTAGTATTCTCAGGAATACTGCCTGTGCCATGCGCATCACAGGAAAGACAGCGGGAGCTCAGGGAGTTAAATGCATGGCTGAAGTCTTGGTGTAGAGGAGAAGGATTTGGGTTCCTAGAGCACTGGGCTGACTTTTCATTGGGGTACAAACTGTATTCTGCAGATGATTTGCACCTAAATGGAAGGGGGTCCGCTGTGCTGGGGGAGAGAATTCTAGCTGGGGTGGCGGAGTATTTAAACTAGGGCTGAGGAGGGAGGTCAATGTAGAAAAAAAAGGGGTAGCCAGGTTAGAGAGGGGTCAGACTATATTGGTGGGGGGAGACACAGAATGTGGGGAGAGGACTAGACAACAAGATAAGGAAATCCTTTCGTTACAAAACATCAGTGTAAATAAAAAGGCCCGATTAATGTCAAATCACATTTCTGATAATAAAAGTGAAAAACTGACAGGCAAGTTAAAGTGTATGTTCACAAATGCCAGAAGTCTAGCAAGCAAAATGGGGGAGCTGGAGGCCTTGATACTGGAAGAAAATATAGATATAGTTGGTGTTGCTGAAACATGGCTGGACTCTTCACATGACTGGGCAGTAAATCTACAGGGTTTTACACTTTTTCGGAAAGACAGGACAAATAGGAAAGGTGGTGGTGTATGTCTGTATGTGAGAAATGATATGAAGGCGAGTGTGAAAGAGACAATAGTGGGTGAAGACTGTGAGGAGGTTGAAACCTTGTGGGTGGAACTAGAAAGGGAGGTAAACACTGAAAAAATTACTTTTGGTGTAATCTATAGACCCCCCAATATAACTGAGGAGATGGATGTTCAGCTATATAAACAGATGGAGCGGGCTGCACAGGCTGGTACTGTAGTGATAATGGGAGATTTTAATTTCCGGGATATTAATTGGTGTCATGGTTCGGCTTCAACTGCAAAGGGGAGACATTTCCTCAACCTGTTGCAGGAAAATTTTATGGGCCAGTTTGTGGAAGACCCGACTAGAGGTGAAGCTCTGTTGGATCTGGTCATTTCTAATAATGTAGATCTTGTTGGGAATGTCAATGTCCGTGAAAACCTTGGTTAACAGTAATCATAATATAGTTACATTTTACCTATACTGTAAAAAACAAACGCAGGCTGGGAGGGCAAAAACATTTAATTTTAAGAAAGCCAATTTCCCCAGGATGATGGCTGCAATTCAGGATATGGACTGGGAAGAACTAATGTCAAATAATGGAACAAATGATAAATGGGAGATTTTCAAATCTACTTTGAGTTATTATAGTGCAAAATTTATTCCTATAGGTAACAAGTATAAACGACTCAAATTAAACCCCACATGGCTTACACCTTCTGTGAAAGGGGCAATACATGACAAAAAAAGGGCATTTAAAAAATGAAAATCTGAGGGTACAGCTGTAGCCTTTGTAAAATATAAAGAGCTTAATAAAATCTGTAAAAATTTTATAAAATTAGCAAAAATACAAAATGAAAGGCAGGTGGCCAAGGATAGTAAAACAAATCCCAAAAAATTCTTCAAGTATATAAATGCTAAAAAGCCAAGGTCTGAACATGTAGGACCCCTAGATAATGGTAATGGGGAGTTGATCACAGGGGATCAAGAGAAGGCAGAGTTACTAAATGGGATCTTTAGCTCTGTATATACAACTGAAGAAAGAGCAGCTGATGTAGCCGCTGCCAGTGCTGTTAATATATCAGTTGATATACTGAATTGGATGAATGTAGAGATGGTCCAAGCTAAATTAAATAAAATAAATGTGCACAAGGCCCAGGGACCAGATGGGTTACACCCTAGAATTCTTAAAGAGCTTAGTTCAGTTATTTCTGTCCCCCTTTTCATAATATTCAGAGAATCTCTAGTGACTGGTATAGTGCCAAGGGACTGGCGCAGCGCAAATGTGGTGCCTATTTTCAAAAAGGGCTCTAGGTCTTCCCCAGGTAATTATAGACCAGTAAGCTTAACATCCATCGTGGGGAAAATGTTTGAGGGGCTATTGAGGGACTATATACAGGATTATGTGACAATAAATAGCATTATAAGTGACAGCCAGCACGATTTACTAAGGACAGAAGTTGTCAAACTAACCTAATCTGTTTTTATGAAGAGGTGAGCAGAAGTCTAGACAGAGGGGCCGCTGTGGATTTAGTGTTTTTGGACTTTGCAAAGGCATTTGACACTGTCCCCCATAGACGCCTAATGGGTAAATTAAGGACTATAGGTTTAGAAAATATAGTTTGTAATTGGATTGAGAATTGGCTCAAGGACCATATCCAGAGAGTTGTGGTCAATGATTCCTACTCTGAATGGTCCCCGGTCATAAGTGGTGTACCCCAGGGTTCAGTGCTGGGACCACTATTATTCAACTTATTTATTAATGATATAGAAGATGGCATTAATAGCACTATTTCTATTTTTGCAGATGACACCAAGCTATGTAATATAGTTCAGTCTATGGAAGATGTTCATGAATTGCAGGCAGATTTAAACAAACTAAGTGTTTGGGCGTCCACTTGGCAGATGAAGTTTAATGTAGATAAATGTAAAGTTATGCATCTGGGTACCAACAACCTGCATGCATCATATGTCCTAGGGGGAGCTACACTGGCGGATTCACTTGTTGAGAAGGATCTGGGTGTACTTGTAAATCATAAACTCAATAACAGCATGCAGGGTCAATCAGCTGCTTCAAAGGCCAGCAGGATATTGTCGTGTATTAAAAGAGGCATGGACTCGCGGGACAGGGATGTAATATTACCACTTTACAAAGCATTAGTGAGGCCTCATCTAGAATATGCAGTTCAGTTCTGGGCTCCAGTTCATAGAAAGGATGCCCTGGAGTTGGAAAAAATACAAAGAAGAGCAACGAAGCTAATTAGGGGCATGGAGAATCTAAGTTATGAGGAAAGATTGAAAGAATTAAACCTATTTAGCCTTGAAAAAAGACGACTAAGGGGGGACATGATTAACTTATATAAATATATTAATGGCACATACAAAAAATATGGTGAAATCCTGTTCCTTGTAAAACCCCCTCAAAAAACAAGGGGGCACTCCCTCCGTCTGGAGAAAAAAAGGTTCAAGCTGCAGAGGCGACAAGGCTTCTTTACAGTGAGAACTGTGAATCTATGGAATAGCCTACCGCAGGAGCTGGTCACAGCAGGGACAGTAGATGGCTTTAAAAAAGGGTTAGATAATTTCCTAGAACAAAAAAATATTAGCTCCTATGTGTAGAAATTTTTCCTTCCCTTTTCCCTTCCCTTGGTTGAACTTGATGGACATGTGTCTTTTTTCAGCCGTACTATGTAACTATATGTATAATCCCCGGGTCCCTTGACTGCGGACTATAAAACGCAGGGACTTTTTAGCAAGATTTATTCTTGCTAAAAACTGTGTCTTATAGTCCAAACAAATACGGTATTGCCATTGCTGTTGATGGCACAACCCCTTTAAAGGAAAGCCAGTTTCAACCTGATGTTAAAATGAACACAAACTTTCAGAAATGTCCTTTATAAATTGTGCCTCGTACCATGCAAACGGCACTGCCCTTACTTATGGAAAGAAAGAGTAATACCACATCCTGATTCTTTGTTTAAAATCTGATTAATGGGTCACTTTCCACATGTGCGCTCAGCATTTTCTAAAGAATTATGCCAATACGCATCTCAGCATTTTCTGTCTACTCCCATTCAAGTAATTGAAGAGGTAGTTTGAGAGCATTTTAGAAGAGTATTTGAAAAGCTTCAAGTATGAAACCTTCAAGTATGGTAAGAAAGCATCATTGTTGATGTAGGTTGACATACATTAAGTCTTTTCATCCATAATCTTAAATATATGTACAGTTCCATCACCATCTAGAAATGTACTTTATCATTAACAGTATTGTGAGTCTAATTAATAGAATTATATTATCTTTTATGGTTTACCTAAATGTAAAGTAAACAGATAAATATCAAGGAATCATCTGTAATGTTGCAGCATATATACTGTATATATATATATATATTTTTTTTTAACATTCTATGTACTGTAATTTATCTTAAACAGAAGATTTTTTTAAGGTTTATACATTTGGGAAATGACTGACCATTTCTTTCCTTGTTTGCTGGGTAGAACCTACTAATTGCAGTGATAATCTCTCTGATTGGATTTTGGCAATTATGTTAATTGAAGCGCCTGTGCACATCACGTTTTGGCCCTACGTTTAGTGTGTAGGTTGGGAAAGCTCCATACGTACTCACTAAACGTGTTCATAGGGCTATATTAGCCCGACGGAGGCCAAAAGAGTGTCCTTTTGGCCTCCGTCAGGCTGGTGTATATCGGTATACCTTTTTTTGGAGGATGGAATAACATAGTATACTACACTATTTTATCCTGAGGGATCCCGCAAAATAATTATACCGTACAGTATACTTTTTTTTATCATGGGAACCTATTTGTGACGGATGCCACTGTATGGCATCTGTCCCATGTTTACGCTACACATATACCTCAGGGAGTTTTCCCAGGGCCCGAATCCTGAGGAAGAGCCTCAGGTAGCATCTGGGGATTCCAGCCCTTGGGAAGCCCATGATGTCACTATCCATGTATGGACAGTGCTGTTAGGGGCTTTCAACTATGGAGTCACCGGCCAGAGCATCAGTAGCACTCTGGCTGGGGACTCTGGGACTGGGGAAGCCCCTGATGTCACTGTCCATATATGGACAGCGATGTCAGGGACTTTAAACTACGGAGTCACGAGCCAGTGCTTCGGTAGCATTCTGGCTGGGGACTCCAGGACTGGAGAAGCCCCTGACATTACTGTCCATATATGAGGTGGATTGCAGCCTGTCTAGGATTTTACTAGGATATTGCAATATGAGGCCCCATGCACATGACAGTATTTTCATATATCCCAAAATACTGTCCGTAAATACGGATTTGTAGGCATCCGTATTTCATCAGTATATATGAAAGGGTGTCCGTAAATACGGTCTGTATTGCATCCGTATATACGCATCTTTACAAAAAGAGGGAGGTTGCAAATGATGTCATCAACAAGTTGCCTAGCAATGCTTCTGTAAATACGGACGGTTTACGGATGCACATCAGTAGCCGTCCGTATTTACGGAAGCTCCCATAGACTTTTATGGGAGAGTCCTTACCGTAATTACTGACAAGAATAGGACAGGTTCTATGATTTTTTCAGCATGGACACCCATCAGTAAATATACTGAAAGGTGTCCATGGCCAATCAAAATGAATGGGTCCGTAATTACTGTCCGCAATTACTGATGAAAGATAATGTAGTGTGCATGGGGCCTTTAGAGAGGATCTCCGTTTTCGTTCATAAAGGGGGGTCTTAGGCTCATATGCCCTAATAGGGCATATGGGTTATGGTTGTCATCGTGAGATAAACCCTTTAACACTTTTGCTACCAGGAGTTTTTGAACATTTTGTAATTCTGGTTGCCTGGATAATTTTCACACTTTTGACATGTACAAATAAAACCTAAATCACAAATGAAAAAAAATCATACTAAACCCCCATACCCATATAATTTCTGACATTAGACCCCTGACACATTGTTAAAATGCCATTAAGCATTTTATACACACAGGCACTGTCATAAAATTCTGTGTTAAAGTGAAATATTTCATAACAAATTTATAACATTATATTAGTGGCTTAAACTGTGACCCAAACAGAAAATTAGTTGTACCACACATCCTAAACATAAAAGTGAATATGTGCAGAGTACATACAATTTATAGAGAGAAAGCGTTGATCCAGCGCTGTTTCGTGCTTTAAAAAGGAATCAATGTTCCCATTTTTAGTTGCATAGAAAAATGGATAAAATACGAATAGACGCAGTAACAGCCATGAATAAGAACACAGTCCGTGTTCGAAATGCGTAGGCTTGGGCACTTGCCCTTTTTTGAAACCACCCTGTTACTGCGTCTATTCATATTTTATCAATTTTTCTATGCAAATAAAAGTGGGAACATTGATTCCTTTTTGAAGCACGAAATAGCGCTTGATCAACTCTTCTTTCTCTCTATGCTATTTGCCGTGGGCCGTCGCCGAGATCTGAGCGAAGTCTAAGTGCAGGACGCAGGACTGGTGAGCTGGAGATTTCCTCCCATCTCCTTTTTTTTTTACATACAATTTAGCCCTATGTCTACATGCACATATCTTCATAAAATCACGAGAATGGTAGAGACAAAAAATTTGGTTTTCAACTGGAAATTTAAAGAAAAGTAACCTGTAAAATACTGGCATGAAACATAAAAAAATGAGTGAACCCCAAACCCTATATATTTCCTGAAAGCAGACAACCTGATTATTGAAGTTGTCTTGATGTACTGTTGATAGCAATGTCCCCCTTCCCATAACTTTGGGACAAACAGGAATTGATTAAATAAAAAATTATAAGCATTATAACTAACATTTGCTAGGCTGTATTTTTCTCCTATGTATTTGCTGTCTGTTAGGTAGGAACCAGTGTCTGGTGAGAATGGAAGATATACTAAGGCATGGAGATATAATTCTCTGGAAGTCCTCTCAGTCTCTAAAGGTTATAAAAGGAAGACAAAGGTATTAATCGCCCACTTACAGACTGGGCATCTTTAATAAGCAATTTTTTCTCCTTAGGGCCTTTTTTGGGATAGTAGACCTCCTTTGTGGGGGATGAATGTCAATCTGCCTCCCTGAACTAGGGGCGATAAGAGTTCACCATCTCTCTCGAAAATGGCCCTGGTTTCTTATACAGTGATATGGGCTAGGATCTGAGAGACCGAACCAGTAAAGGGCGGGGAATCCTATGTGTGTAATACTAGTGGATGTGTGTTCGGTCCATAACAGGGACTGGGAGATCAAGGAGAAAGACCAGTTGGTACTTAGTCCAGGGTATGACTCTATGATGCAGTAGTGTATGGCTGTGGGCACTGTTCCTTAACCCCTTAGTGACCAGCCTATTTTAGGCCCTAATGACCAAGCAATTTTTTTTCGTTTTTCTATAGTCGCATTCAAAGAGCTATAACTTTTTTATTCTTCGGTCGACATAGATGTATGAGGACTTGTTTTTTGCGGGATTGATTGTACTTTTTAATGGCACCATTTTGGGGTAGATATTTTTTGATTAACTTTTATTAACTTTTTTTTGGAGGGAATAGAAAAAAACCCTGAAATTCTGCCATTGTTATATGCGTTTTAAAGTAACGCCGTTCACTGTGCAGTGTAAATAACATGTTACCTTTATTCTATGGGTCGGTACAATTACGGCGATACCACATATGTATAGGTTTTTTATGTTTTACCGCTTTTGCACAATAAAAACACTTTTGAACTAAAATTATTTATTTTTGCATCATCTCTTTCCAAGAGCCAAGATTTTAATTTTTCCGGCAATGTAGTGATATGAGGGCTTGTTTATTGCGGGACGAGATGTAGTTTTGATTGGTACTGTTTTGAGGTACGTGGGACTTATTGATTAACTTTTATTATTACTTTTTTGGGAGCAATGGAAAAAAATAGCAATTTTGCTATTGTTTTTTGCGTTTTTTTTTACGGTGTTCACCTTGCGGTTTAAATTACATATTATCTTTATTGTTTGGGTCATTACGGTTGCGACGATACCATATATATGTAGTTTTATTTTTTTGTTACACTTTTACTAAGTAAAAATTGGATTTATTAATTTTTTTACTGTCATTTTGATTAATTATTTTTATTTCCCATTTATTACTTATTTTTTTAGTCCCACTAGGGGACTTTACTATGCAATCCTCAGATCGCTGCTATAATGCTTTGGTATACTTAGTATACCAGAGCATTATTTCCTGTCAGTGTAAATCTGACAAGCAATCTATTAGGATGTGCCTCTGGCACAATAGTCATATGCCCAGGGCAGACCTGTGGACTTTTATCAGGCCCTCGGCTGCCATGACACCCCATCGGAGACACGCGATTGCATGTGTGGGCCGCCGATATGTGAGAGAGGGAACACCCTCTCCCTCCCTCCCTCTGCAAATGATTTAAATGCCGCAGTCGGTATTGACCGCGGCATTTAACTGATTAAACGGCCGCGATCAAAGTAAACTTTATACAAAGTAAACATTAGACAGCCGAGACCCGGCTCCAGCCTGCGTGAGACACCCGTGCAGAGCTTAGACTGGGCTGCCGTGAAAAGGCGGTGGCCTAGCCTAAGGCCAGGGCCAGCCTTAGGGGTGTGCGAGCTGTGCCTTCGTACAGGGCGCATCACTCCAGCAGGTGGAAGGGGGCGCTGCGCTGGCTCCCTTCCCCTGCTTGTTTCAGAAGAGCCCGGGCCTGGCGACTCAGTAGTCACCTTTCTGCCCGGGCGCTTCTTCACTTAGTGTCGTCGCTACCATTGTAGCAGCCATAGCGGCTGCTAGCGGCGACACCGGCCATGAGGCCGCTGCGGCTGCTACAGCGGTAGCGACGGCACTATAGCTGCTCATCTATCTACTAGCGCCACTATAGCTCCCTGAAGTTGCGGAATCCCCGTGTAGCTGGAGCGCTCCTTGATGTCTCTCCTTGATGTCTCTGTCCATATATGCAGGGGAAACTCCTGGAGTGGAATCCCCGTCCACAGTGTTGCAGACGCTGTGACCGGGGATTTCACTCCAGGAGAAGCCAATTACGTCATTGTCCATAAATGGACACAGACGACAGGAGCTCCTGGAGTGGAATCCCCAGTCACAGCGTCGGCAATGCTGTGGACGGGGATTCCGCTGCAGCTGCAGGGGTTTCCCCTTATGTCACTGTCCATATATGGACAGAGACATCAAGGAGAGCTCCAGGAGCGCTATCCACAGGAAGGGGGGGGGGTTGCTATCTACAAGGGGACTGTGGGCTGTGTGGCACTACCTACAAGGGGGCTGTGGGCTGTGTGGCAATACCTAACGGGGTTGTGTGGCACTACCAATCAGGGGGCTTTGGGCTGTGTGCCACTACCAACCAGGGGGCTGTGTGGCATTACCACCCAGGGGGCTTTGTGGCACTACCAACCAGGGGGCTGTGGGATGTGTGGCACTCCCAACCAGGGGGCTGTGTGGTGCTCCCTACCAGGGGGCTGTGTGGCACTCCCAACCAGGGGGCTGTGTGGCACTCCCTACCAGGGGGCTGTGTGGCGCTCCCTACCAGGGGGCTGTGTGGCGCTCCCTACCAGGGGGCTGTGTGGTGCTCCCTACTAGGGGGCTGTGTGGCGCTCCCTACAGTGGGCTGTGTGGCACTCTCTACAGGGAGCTGTGGGGCGCTATCTACAAGGGGGCTGTGTGGCGCTAACTACAAGGGGGCTGTGTGGCGCTACCTACAAGGGGCTGTGTGGCGCTACCTTCAGGGGGAATCTGTGAGTGGTGGGCTGATGGTCATTTTACTGTGAGTTGGGGGCTGATGGTCATTTTACTCTGAGTGGGGGGCTGATGGTCTTCAAGTAGTTTCCGCAACTGACCTGCAATAGAAATTAATAGGAGGCAGAAAATACCCATTTGGAGCTTTATTTCCTGCGTCTTTTGCATTCGCTTCAACGGCTTAAGAAAAAACCCAAAAAAAAGGTCAAACAACGCTGTCAATTCCTGAAGGAACGCTATGTGAACATACCCTATGAATGTAGTACTTTTTTTTTTAGCTGTTTTCTGTCTTTCTCAAAACAATTTTTGGTAGGGGTGCCGTGGGGACATTTTTTTTCTACAGTGCTACCTCAAGCATGAAAAGGTTGGGAAACTCTGTACTGGGCTACAGGATTCTGTCGTGGAGCAGCTCAGTTCATCATGGGAACGGGGCCTAGGTGAGTACAATTTTTGTTTTTGTTTGGGGGCACTGTCTACAAGAGGGAGGTGGGGGACTGTATGGCACTGTTTACAAGGGGGAGGTGGGGGAGGTGGGGGGGCTGTATGACACGATCTACAAGGAGGAGGTGGGGGATTATGGCATTGTCTACAGGGAGGCTGTATGGCAAAATCTACAGGGGGCACTATACTGTGTGGGGGCCACTAAGTGGACATTATACTGTGTAGGGGTACCACAGGTGGCATAATACTCTGTGCACAATTAGAGGACAAAATACTGTGTCCTTGAAGTGGTTGTAACATATTATTAAACATTAATATTATACTGTATGGGAGCACTAAAGGGGCATTATCATTTTTTTATGGTGCATTTTTTTTTAATGATGGGGGTCGGGCGCCGAAAGATCATTTGGCACAGGGCGCCATCTATTCTAAGGCGCCTTAGTGACCGCCATGAAAAGGCGTATCACTCGAGGTCATAGATAGTTTCGTTCAAGTAAGCGGCTAGATTATAGGTGCCGCCACGGTTGGTTTGGTTTACAGAGGTTTCATGACTTAGGTAGTTCTGCCTTACTAGCTGGTTATACCAGCTGGCTTATATGAGATGTATTGGTTGGGTGGGTCCTTATTGATATTGTATGATGCTCTGTTTGTTCTGATAGAAACTTTGGTCTTTGGTCCACCCATTTAACCCCTTAGTTGAGGCTCTGAATAACGAGCGCCACATCTAAGTGGTTTTGGAGAGAGGGAGCTCCCTCTCTCACCCCACCGGCACCCTTCTATGAGATCGGAGGGTTCCGGAGTCTTCTATGGCAGCTGGGGGCTAAAGGCCCCCAGGTCTGCCTGTAGTGGCCTAGCAGATGCCTGTAAATGGACAGGCAGTAATACACTGCAATACATAAGTATTGTATTATATCGCATAGTAAAGTCCCCTAGTGGGACTAGTAAAAAAGTAAAAAAACAGTTTAATAAAGTTATTAAAAAACAAATAAGTGAAAAAAAAATGAAAAACCCACTTTTTCCCCTTACAAAATGATTATGATGAAGGAAAAAAAAAAGTAAAAAAGTTACACATATTTGGTATCGCCGCATCCGTCATTAGCCCAACTATAAAGCTATTATGTTATTTAATCCGCTCGTTAAACACTGTAAAATATAAAATTGAAAACAATGCCAGAATTGCTGTTTTCTGTTTATCCTGCCTTCAAAAAAATGAGATAAAAAGTGATTATAAAGTCGCATGTATTCCAAAATGATACCGATAAGTCGTCCAGCTAAAAAAAAAAAGCCCTCATACAGCTGCATCGTCAGAACAATAAAAAAGTTATGGCTCTTCAAATATAAAGACACAAAAACAAATAATTTTGAAAAAAAAAAGTGTTTTTACTGTGTAAAAGTAGTAAAACATAAGAAAAACATACACATTTGTATCGTCGCAATCGTAACGACCCACTGAATAAAATTATTATGTTATCACATGGTATACGGCGTAAATTAAGTACGCAAAATAAGAGTCGTGAAATTGCTGTGTGTTACGCCCAAAAAAGTTAATAAAAGTTAATTAATAAACTATATGTACCCCAAAATAGTGCTATTAAAAAATACAGCTAGTTAAAAAACAAGTTCAACTATCTCGACACAAAAATATAAAAGTTAGAGCTCTTTGAATGCGACGATGGAAAAACTTAAAAAATAGCTTGGTCATCAAGGTTTAAAATAGGCGGGTCAATAAGGGGTTAAAGCCAAGAGTCTTCGCTTTAAAACGATACTCTATGCGACCTAGCTTAGTTAGAGCCGTTAGTATCAAGGACGTATTAAAGACTGTACGTCCTTGGCTACTGAAGGGCCTTCCTGCCAGAATGTGTGGGATACGTTCTTGGCAGGGAAAGGGTTAAAGAAACACTAATTATAGAAAATGCACAAAAAAAAAATATCCCTCCCACTTCTCCTCTCCTTTGATCCTGTCTTGTCTCATATCTATGTCTAAAACAAAGAAATATTAACAAGATCTTCTCTATGTGTTCCAGGAGATCAGCCATGTCCCTCCCCCTCCTTACTATTCCGTGTCTGTCTGTAAGACAGTCAGCTGGAGGAGCCTCCCCGTCTGCCCTGTCAGCAGTAGAACCAAGAGTCTTAAAGAGGCTCTGTCACCAGATTTTGCAACCCCTATCTCCTATTGCAGCAGATCGGCGCTGCAATGTAGATAAGAGTAACGTTTTGTTTTTTTTAAAACGAGCATTTTTGGCCAAGTTATGACCATTTTTATATTTATGCAAATGAGGCTTTCTAAAGTACAACTGGGCGTATTTAACGTTAAAGTACAAGTGGGCGTGTATTGTGTATGTACATCTGGGCGTTTTTACTTCTTTTACTAGCTGGGCGTTGTGAATAGAAGTGTATGATGCTGACGAATCGGCATCATCCACTTCTCTTCGTTACCACCCAGCTTCTGGCAGTGCACAGACACACAGCGTGTTCTCGAGAGATCACGCTGTGACGTCACTTCCTGCCCCAGGTCCTGCATTGTGTCAGACGAGCGAGGACACATCGGCACCAGAGGCTACAGTTGATTCTGCAGCAGCATCAGCGTTTGCAGGTAAGTAGCTACATCGACTTACCTGCAAACGCCGATGCTGCTGGAGAATCAAATGTAGCCTCTGGTGCCGATGTGTCCTCGCTCGTCCGACACGATGCAGGACCTGGGGCAGGAAGTGAGTGACGTCACAGCGTGATCTCTCGAGAACACGCTGTGTGTCTGTGCACTGCCAGAAGCTGGGCGTTGTGAAGACAAGTGGATGATGCCGATTCGTCAGCATCATACACTTCTATTCACAACGCCCAGCTAGTAAAACAAGTAAAAACAACCAGATGTAACGAACACAATACACGCCCAGTTGTACTTTAACGTTAAACACGCCCAGTTGTACTTTAGAAAGCCTCATTTGCATAAATATAAAAATGGTCATAACTTGGCCAAAAATGCTCGTTTTAAAAAAAAACAAAAAACTTTACTCTTATCTACATTGCAGCGCCGATCTGCTGCAATAGGAGATAGGGGTTGCAAAATCTGGTGACAGAGCCTCTTTAAAGGGGTTTTCGATTAGGGACATTTATGGCATATCCACAGGATGTGCCATACATTTCAGATAGATGCGGGTCCCACTTCTGGGACCCGCACCTATCTCTAAAATGGCGCCCTCTAAACCCTGTTCTACCTTTCTCGGTTCCCGCTGCCTCCCGGGCCAATTCCTGACTACATGTTTGGAAATTCCGAAAACAATAGAAGTGAATGGCATTTATGGAAACAGCTGCTTCCGTAACTGCCATTTACTTCTATGGGAGTTATGGAAACAAATAAACATGGTCAGAAAGGTAATTTCTGACCATGTAAATCAGGAATGTGATCTATCTGACATTTATGGCATATCCTGTGGAAATGCCATAAATGTCCGATGGGCAAACCCCCTTAAGCCCCGTGCCCATGGCTAAGCCCCGCCCCTCAGCTGCTCCCTAGCTGGTAATTTAACAGATCCACAGGAGATTAACCCCTGTGTTCTCTGCAGGATTTCTAGAAGACTGTTTGTTTCAGGAGCATGCAGAATATCCTGCAGACTGACATACAGTGTGAGCAAGTTTATTTTTATCGGTAATTTCTAGGTTTACTGTTCCTTTAATAAGAATTAAAGTAATCAGATTATATGTCCAGATAGTAGTGTATCCAAAGTAATTCAGGTTGTGGGCAGTGCTCGTGTTCAATGCAGCAAAAAACACCTGTACATACAGTATTTTATTTTCATTACTATAAGATACATTTGGATATATTTTTTGTCTCAATGCACCAATGCTGCATTTAAAGTTCCCCTCAGTCCTGCATTCTGTTACCAAAATGTTTTCATGGCTAAAGTGAATTTTTATGAGAATAATATTCGAGGGTTTCTATATAAACAATTGCTTAACGGCTGCTTTATTGCAACTTGGGTGGAGATATCATTTTCCCAAAATTGCAGGCCGCATGCCAGCTAACCCACTGTTCCAGTTCAGCAAATTCATGTCAGTTAGACTATAGACCCTGATGTAGATGGGAATTTTAATTTAAATGTATTCAATAATAATCCTGATAATACTGAACTGACTGAGCATGGGACAGGAATTATTATAAGCACATTAGAGAAAAGGCAGCCATCAAGCCTGGAATTAAAGGGGTTGTCCAGTTTCAACAAATTAATGTTATTTTTTGTATAATTTAAAGTTATACAATTTTCCCAAAAACTTTCTCTATTCCTCATGGTTTTCAAGATCTCTTGTTTTTATCTAGTAGGAACATTTATTGTTTCATTCCAGTGGATACAATTCTGTCCATGGTCATGTGATGGACACACAGGTGCTGGGATTATTAGAAGACACAGCTCTGATACACATGGTGTAACTGTAACCCAACGTGCACTGTGTGACCATTACATGACAATGGACAGAATTTTATCCACTGAAAGTAAACATTGAAGGTTCCTACTGAATGACAACAAGTAGGGATCTTGAAAGCTGTGAAGAATTAATACAGAAAGTATACGCAAAAAATAACATATATTTTCTGAAACCGCACAACCCCTTTAAACAGTGAACAATTGTATTAATATCTTTAATGTGCAATAAAGGTGCTATAATATCATTTTGTGGCAGAGGCTCCAAGATCTAGGAGCTACTTAATTTTTTTTTAATGTACTATATATATTTACACTAATATGTGTTTTCTTTTTGGTTTCATTTTATTAATTTTATTAATATTCTTGCCTTAAAGATGCATATCCTAACTCTGAATTGAGGTATGAATGGACAAACTTGACCCACAAATCTGTGGTAGTGGCAGAAGACGGCTCCCGATTAAATCAATACCATTTAATTGGTCAAACTGTTGGAACTGAAAATATCAGCACGAGCACAGGTAAGAGAAAAACTTAAATATGTATATATATATATATACATATATAGCTGTATTTACAGCTCATGCTGCCCTAGGCAGAATTGAAAGCCCACATAAACTGGCCAATTATCGTAACAGGTTGCTCGTTTCTGAGATATCATAATGATAATTTGTCTTAGGAAATGCTATTGAAGCAGCGCCAGGTGAGTCCTGTTTCATTAGTGTGGGCTGTGTTCCCCAAGAGTCATGTGTTCTGTTGTGGAATAAAGCACACACTATGCATTCAAGCTCAAAACATCTCTGACATATCTACTGGATAGGGGATAAATGTTAGATCAGTTGGGGTCTGACTACTGGGACCCAGGCGGTCTCTAGAACAGGGAACCCGGGTCTCCCACCTCCCCAGCCACTCCATTCAAACTCTATGGAAGTGGCGGACACAACCGAGCGCTGCACTCCACTGCTTAGGCAATATATGTTTTTTGTATGGCATACCCATAAATACAGTTACTAAGTAATACCACCATACCATGACTGAACAAGATCACCATATTATTACTAAATACCACCCATAGTGACTAATTATACCACCATACTGTATAATTTCACCATATTGGGGCAGATGTACAATTCAAACTACATGCCTTGTGCCACATCTACAAGAAGACATGGTTAAAGAGGCTCTGTCACCAGATTTTGCAACCCCTATCTGCTATTGCAGCAGATCGGCGCTGCAATGTAGATTACAGTAACGTTTTTATTTTAAAAAAACGAGCATTTTTGGCCAAGTTATGACCATTTTTGTATTTATGCAAATGAGGCTTGCAAAAGTCCAACTGGGCGTGTTTACAGTAAAAGTCCAACTGGGCGTGTATTATGTGTGTACATCGGGGTGTGTTTACTTCTTTTACTAGCTGGGCGTTCTGACGAGAAGTATCATCCACTTCTCTTCAGAACGCCCAGCTTCTGGCAGTGCAGACACACAGCGTGTTCTCGAGAGATCACGCTGTGACGTCACTCACTTCCTGCCCCAGGTCCTGCATCGTGTCGGACGAGCGAGGACACATCGGCACCAGAGGCTACAGTTGATTCTGCAGCAGCATCAGCGTTTGCAGGTAAGTAGCTACATCGACTTACATAATACACACATAAAATACACATAATACACGCCCAGTTGGACTTTTAATGTAAACACGCCCAGTTGGACTTCTGCAAGCCTCATTTGCATAAATACAAAAATGGTCATAACTTGGCCAAAAATGCTCGTTTTTTAAAAATAAAAACGTTACTCTTATCTACATGCTGCTGCAATAGCAGATAGGGGTTGCAAAATCTGGTGACAGAGCCTCTTTAAGTAGGAACGGGGACGGTGTCTAGTAGTATGTTGCTTGGCTTAAAATGTGACGCTGTGCATCAAACTTTTGGTGAAAATACTGGCATAAACTAAGTCAACCAAGAGTTGGTATAAGTAAAAGAAAAGTGTCTAATGCACCAAATTTATCATGCAGAATGCACTGCCTCAATAAATTTCGCAAATATTCTGACCTACTTGCCTAAAACTTTGACAGGATTAGTAAATCTGCCTCTATCTATCTATCTATCTATCTATCTATCTATCTATCTATCTATCTATCTATCTATCTATCTATCTATCTATCTATCTATCTATCTATCTATCTATCATCTATCTATCTATCTATCTATCTATCTATCTATCTATCTATCTATCTATCTATCTATCTATCTATCTATCTATCTATCTATCTATCTATCTACTTTCAAAATACTTTTTATTAAAAGTTATTCTTACTTTTTGAGATACAGCTGCATTCTATTCTGTATACAGAGCAGCTGCATCTTACGCTGAATCCTGTACCTGTCAGGTCCACAGGACTGACGGGTTCAGTGTCAGCGGTACATAACTTAGATGTGATCGATTACAGGTGGACACGCAGGACCCGCTGTCACTGAACCGTCAGTCCCGTGGACCTGATGGATTCAGGTCTTAGCGCATGATACAGCTGCTCTGTATACAAAATACAAAGGAGCTGTATCTCAAAAAGTACAAATTATTTTTAATAAAAAGTATTTTGTAGGAGAGGATGCGGTATGTTTGGTAATTATTGGTAATTATATCCATGTGTTGTGGAACTGCCATATGTTACATAATTTTTGGAAAGCAGTATTCACTTTTATCTCTTCTGTTTTACAATTCACTGTTTCCCCATCCCCCTCACTGGCACTATGTTTTATTGGTCTTGCTGAAATCCCTAAAGATTTCCGGTACATTGTAGGTCATGTTATTATGGTGGCTAGACTGTTGATAGCTCGATCCTGGAAATCCCCTGATCCCATTACTTTGGTTGAGTTATCTAACTTAGTTAAATTCTACTATCTTATGGAGAAGATGATAGCTGTCCGTTTGAATGCATATGATAGATTTCGGGCACATTGGGCTATATGGTCTGAATATAGATTGTCTTGAACTCCCCTCCTTCCCTCCCCTGTACCGTAATTCCCAACATTAGTCAGGGGGGTCTGAATGAGGTCAAGATTCACTCTTCCCCTCGTGTTTTACACTTCTACATATTTGGACAGTGTGAATTTGGCCTAACACATACACTATGTCACGTTGGGTGTGTAGACCCACTGGGGCATACTGCCTTGACGGTATAGCAGCTGGCCAACAGGGTACAAGTCAAAGTCAATAGTTCGGATAGGTGTACAGCTGCATCGGTCCAAAAATAAAAAAGTTATGGCTCTTAAAATATGGCGACACAAAAGCAAATAATTTTGAAAACAATTTGTTTTTACTGTGTAAAAGTAGGAAAATATAAAAAAATCCATATAAACTTGGTAGTGCCACAATTGTAACGACCCGCTGAATAAAGTTATTATGTCATTTATACCACACGGTAAACGGCGTAAATGTAAGATGCAAAAAAATGGCGACATTTCCGTTTTTTTTCCACTAAAAAAGGTATTAAAAAGTTAATCAATAAATTATATGTACCCCAAAATGATGCTATTATAAAATACAACTTGTCCCGCATAAAAAAAGTCCTTATAAGATGTTTCATTTTCTACAGTTTCTCTGTTTTTCCTTTCCTTCCCTGCCCTCTCCCTTTGAAATTGCTGCTCTAAGATTGTTATTATTTGTGTCTGGTATGATGTGTTCAAAAACTGGCAGGGTTCTAATACTGTTTCTGATGTATATGGGGAACTCTCAATGTCTTATTTATGGCGGTTAAATTTATATCCCTGAACACCAGAGGGCTCAATTCTCCCTTTAAGAGAGCATCAGTATGGAGAGATGCTTTAACATCTAACACCGACATTATATGTCTACAAGAGACACATTTCGCCAAGTCTCACTGTCCCAAATTTACTCATCATAGGTTTCCGTTAATTTATACCTCTAATGCGGATATGAAAAGGGCGGGAGTGTTGATAGCCTTTAAGGATACAGTGTCCTTTCAAATGCAGTCTTCTGTTTTTGATGAGTGGGGGAGATTTTTAGTCCTGGTGGGTTTGCTCAACAATTGTCCCGACACCATCGCTAACATTTATGCCCCAAATGCGTCCCAAATACGCTTCCTCAACAAAATTATGCGCAAAATTTGCAAGGTTACGCAAGGGAAGCTAATAATTTGTGGGGATTTCAACATTATCCCTGATGCTCAGTGGGACTAATCAGGACAGAAGGTCTCCCCCAACTTTATTGCCATGGTTACTTAAAGAGGACTTATATGACTCGTTTCGGTGCATGAATTCCTCTTCCAGAGAATTCACTTTTTATTCCACGAGACATCGCTCCTTCTCCAGAATAGATCTTTTTTTGGTAGATAAGAATTCTATTTCGGGAGCTTCTGAGATAGGACAAATAACATGGTCAGATCATGCTCCCACATATCTCCTTCTTTCATTAGGACACGCACCCTCGCCACGGTTTTTATTGCGGATCAATATATTTCTTATAAGTCTCCCCAAATATAAAGAAAAGATCTCCTCCCAAATGCAGGAATATTTTCTAATGAATGGATCCCCAGAGCTGAGTCCATTTACTATATGGAATGCCCATTAAGCAGTCATGAGAGGGTTTTTGATACAACAGGGGGCACGGTACAAAAAATTTAAAATGGCCACTTTGGCGTCTTTATTGTCTAACATGCGTTCTGTGGAACAAGAACTTCAACAAAATAAGTCACCCTCCCTGCACAATAAACTCATGACGCTCAGAAGGCATTTGAAAGCCCTCCTTATAGATGGATTCGATAAAAAGATTGCTTGCCTTAAGGTTGAACTATTATACTTCCTACAATAAAGCTAGTAAACTGATGGCGCGTAGAATTAAACAACGCCAACTAAAATCTAAAAAAACTCTTCTAGACTCACTAGCAGATGGGTCAAAAATCACTAATCCTCAGGTAATAGCGGATCAATTTAGCTGTTACTATTCTAAATTATATAACTTGAAGTCAGATCCCAACACTCCGCAACCCTCAGATAGGGATATACAGACCTTTTTAGAGTCGGTTCAACTGGCTTCCATATCTCAGGAACAATTATCTATTTTGAACGCCCCTATTTCCCATTTAGAACTATCTAAAATAACCCACCTATCTAAAACCAATAAATCTCCCGGGCCTGACGTATTGTCTAACGAATAATACAGAGCCTTTGGTTCCATTCTCGTTTCCCATCTAACTGCAGTCTTTAATAAAGACATTTCGGAGGGAAGTATGCCCCAGGAGATGTTGGAAGCCACGATAGTGACGATCCCTAAACCAGGGAAATCTCCTACAACTCCGGCCAACTTTAGACCCATCTCCCTTCTTAACTGTGATACTAAACTATACGCCAAACTCCTTGCCATCCGTCTATTAGATATTCTGCCCACGTTAGTCCACTCTGATCAGGTTGGTTTCACAAAAGGGAGGCAAGTTCCTGATGGTACTAGACGGATAATTGATCTCATAACTAGGGTAGGACAGACTCGAACGCCTTCTCTCCTCCTTACCCTGGATGAAGAGAAGGCGTTCGATAGAATACACTGGTGGTTCGCATTCTCGGCCTTGACGAAGTTTGGATTCATCGGGAACATATTTAAAGCTATACAAGCGTTATACACTCTGCCTACTGCTAAAGTTCTTTCTAATGGTTTCCTGTCCACTCCCTTCCATATTACCAATGGCACTAGACAGGGGTGCCTGCTATCCCCCTTGTTATTCACATTGGTTAAAGGGAATGTGACGCTAGAAAAAAATGTATTTTTTTTTTAGTTAAACAATTAGTGTATAGGTGATTAAACATTGTTCTAATTTTTTACATTTTTTTCACAAGTCAGGAAATATTATAAATTTTATTCTAATTTATAATATTTCCCAGTGCTGGTCACTAGATGGAGCAATTCCCAAAATTGCAGCATTGCATGTGGTAAAGCAACCACATTGCTTTATGCTGCAAAATTTGAGAAAACTCACTCGCTCTCGTGAGCTCTCAGAATCCCCCCCTTCTTTATCCTGGCTAGTGCCGGGAGAAACGAGGAGATTGAACGGTCAAACCTCCTACACTGTGTGTCGCCATTTTTTGAGCTAACACACAGTGTAGTAGGTTTACATACACTAGTAAACACACAGTAAAACACTTACATACACAGAAATAACTTACCTGCTCCAGTCGCCGCCGCTCCCTCCGGTCCATCCGCTCCGTCTGCTACCGCCGCTCCAAGTGCACAAGTCCGGAAGCCGCGACCGGAAGTAGTAATCTTACTGTCCGGCCGCGACTTCCGGTCTACAGGAAAATGGCGCCGGACGGCGCACAGTTCAACTTGGACTGTGTGGGAGCGGCGCATGCGCCGTTCCCACACAGACGGCGTACAGCATAGTGAATGGAACGGGCCCCGTTCGCATTCACTATGGGACTGTAGCTGCCGTATTCCATGTCTGTATGTGTCGTTAATCGAAGCATACAGAAATGGAAAAAAAAATGGCAGCCCCCATAGGGAAGAAAAAGTTAAAAAATAAAAAAAAGTAAAACACAAACACACAAATAAATATAAAAGTTTTTAATAAAACACTAAAATCAAACTGAGGTAAAAAAAAATTTTTTCGTGACACTGTTCCTTTAAGGAACCCCTGGTGGAATCTATACGCTCTAATTTACTTATTCGAGGTATTCCAGTAGGATTTAGACAACATAAAATTGGATTATTCACTGATGACATTATTTTGACTATTACTGACCCTCTGCCTTCTTTAACCCCTTAACCCCTATCCGCACCAGGACGTAACTGTCCGTCGTTGCGGGAGGTTACTTCCCGCACGAGGACGTACAGTTACTGAGTTAATCCCGGTGCACACTGTCGGCGACAGTGTGCACCGGGAATCGGGAGGTCAGCTGTCGCCGACAGCTGACACTCCCCTCTTGCCGGCCAGCGGTCCTTTGCCGCTGATTTAGGCGCATTAACCCCTTAAATTCGGCGATCGGGTGCAATCGCCGAATTTTAGGGGTTTCTAACATATCGGCAGACCCCCGTCCGAAATCGCGGGGTCTGCCGATAGTTAGTATGGCAAACGGAAGCCAAACAATGGCTTCCGGGTCTGCCATGGATGGAAGCCCATCAGGACCAACCTTCGGCTGGTCCTGATAGGCTTCCTGTCAGAGTGACAGAAAGTCACTGTGCCATTACCGATGCACACTGTCGGCGACAGTGTGCATCGGGAACTTGGAGATCAGCTGTCCCCGACAGCTGACACTCTCCAGTGTTGCCGATCAGCGGCTCATCGCCGCTGATTTCGGCAATTAACCCGTTACATGCGGGGCTCGATTGCGATCTCCGCGTGTAGCGGGTTTGTAGCGCATCAGCAGCCCCCATGCAATCGTTGGGGCTTCTGATGCTTGTGATGGCACCCGGGGGCCAGACAACGGCCCCCAAGTCTGCCATGTATGTCAGCCTATGAGGATCAGCTTCTGCTGATCCTCGTAGACCAACTGTCAGTGTGACTGTGACGTCACACTGACAGTTGGAATACATTACACTACCTAGGTAGTGTAATGTATTCTAGCAGCGATCAGAGCTGCAGGTCAAAAAAATAAAGTGTAAAAAGTAAAAAAAAAAGTTAATAAACAAAAATATAAAGTGTAAAAAGTAAAAAAAAGTTAATAAAAATGTTTTATAAAAGTGTAAAAATAAAAGGTTTTGTTTTCCTATAATAAGTCATTTATTATAGGGAAAAAATGAAAACGTTAAAAAAAAGTACACATATTTGGTATCGCCGCGTTCGTAACGACCCAATCTATGAAACTATAATGTTAATTTTTCCGCACGGTCAACGCCGCAAACAAAATAAACGGAAAACTGTCAGCGTCGCTATTTTTTGGTCACCACCCCTCCCAAGATAGAGAATAAAAAGTGATCAAAAAGTCGCATTTACCCCAAAATGGTACCAATAAAAACTACAACCCGTCCCGCAAAAAACAAGACCTCCCACAGCTTTTTTGACGAAAAAATAAAAACGTTACGGCTCAAAATAGCGTGTCCCAGAAAATAAATTATTTTATAGAAACTTCATTTTATTGTGCAAACGCTGCAAAACTTAAAAAAATCTATACACATATGGTATCGGCGTAATCGTACCGACCGGCAGAATAAATTAAAACGTAATTTATTGCGCACGGTGAACGCTGTAATAAATAAAGAATTTAAAGCGCCAAAATCGCTGTTTTTTGGTGACCTTAGCTCTAAAAAAGATCCTGAGGGGCCAAAATGCTCACTATACCCCTAGAAAAATTCCTTGAGGGGTGTAGATTCCAAAATGGGGTCACTTTTGGGGGGTTTCCACTGTTTTGGTCCCTCTGGGGCGTTGCAAACCCGACATGGCACTGAAAACCAATCCAGCAAAATCTGAGCTCCAAAATCCAAAAGGTGCTCCCTCCCTTCTGAGCCTTGCTGTGGGTCCAAACATCAGTTTACGACCACATATGGGGTATTGCCGTAATCGGGAGAAATTGCTTTACAAATTTTGGTGTGCTTTTTCTCCTTTATTCCTTGTAAAAATGAAAAAATTCTATGTTTCCACAGAAAAATAGGTGATTTTCATCTTCACAGACTAATTCCACTAAATTCTGCAAAAAAACTGTGGGGTCAATATGCTAACTATACCCCTAGAAAAATGCCTTGAGGGGTGTAGTTTCCAAAATGGGGTCACTTTGGGGGGGTTTCGACTGTTTAGGTACCACAAGACCTCCTCAAACCTGACATGGTGCCTAAAATATATTCCTAAAAAAAGGAGGCCCCAAAATCCACTAGGTGCTCCTTTGCTTCTGAGGTCGGTATTTCAGTCCATTACCGCACTAGGGCCACATGTTGGATATTTCTAAAATCTGCAGAATCTGGGCAATAAATATTGAGTTGCGTTTCTCTGGTAATACCTTCTGTGTTACAGATTTTTTTTTATTACAAATGAATTTCGGCAAAAAAAATTAAATTCGTAAATTTCACCTCTACTTTGCCTTAATTCCTGTGAAACGCCTAAAGTGTTCAAATATTTTCTGAATGTGGTTTTGAATACCTTGAGGGGTACAGTTTTCAAAATGGGGTGATTTATGGGGACTTTCTAATATATAAGACCCTCAAAGCCACTTCAGAACTGAACTGGTCCCTGAAAAAATAGCCTTTTGAAATTTTATTGAAAATATGAGAAATTGCTGCTAAAGTTCTAAGCCTCGTAACGTCCTAGAAAAATAAAAGTACGTGAAAAAAAATGATGCAAACATAAAGTAGACATATGGGGGATGTTAACTAGTAACTATTTTATGTGGTATTACTATCTGTTTCACAAGCAAATACATTTAAATTTAGAAAAATGCAAATTTTTGCACATTTTTGCTAAAATTTTACGTTTTTCACAAATAAATATTGAATTTATCGACCAAATTTTTTCACTAACATAAAGTACAATATGTCACGAGAAAACAGTCTCATAATCGCTTGGATAGGTAAAAGCATTCCGGAGTTATTACCACATAAAGTGACACATGTCAGATTTGAAAAAATCATCTGTGTCCACAAGGCCAAAACAGGCTGTGTCCTAAAGGGGTTAAGGACGCAGCCTTGTTTTGGCCTTAAAGGGAATGTGTTGCCAGAAAAACATGTTTTTTTTTTAAAATTAAACATTTAGTGTGTGGGTGATTAAACATTGTTCAAATTTTTTTTATTTTTTTCACGAGTCAGGAAATATTATAAATTAATTCTAATTTATAATACTACCCATTTTTGGTCACTAGATGGAGCTATTCCCAAAATTGCAGCATTGCAAAATTGGGTAAAAAGCCCTCGCTCTAGTGAGCTCTCAGCATCCCCCTCTCCTTTATCCTGGCTAGTGCCGGGATAAACGAGGGGTTTGAACGGTGTAACCTCCTACACTGTGTGTCGCCATTTTTTGAGCTAACACACAGTGTAGTAGGTTTACATACAGTAGTAAAGACACACAAACACGAACATACATTGAAATCTCTTACCTGCTCCTGCCGCCGCGGCTCCCTCCGGCCCGTCCGCTCCGTTTGCTGCCGCAGGTCCAAGTGCACAAATCCGGAAGCCGCGACCGGAAGTAGTAATATTACTGTCCGGCCGCGACTTCCGGTCCACAGGAAAATGGCGCCGGACGGCGCCAATTTCGAATTGGACTGTGTGGGAGCGGCGCATGCGCAGTTCCCACACAGACGCCGTACACTGAAGTCAATGGGACGGGAGCCGTTCGCAGTCCCTATGGGACTGTGGCTGCCGTATTCCATGTCTGTATGTGTCGTTAATCGACACATACAGAAATGGAACAAAAAATGGCAGCCCCCATAGGGAGAAAAAGTGTAAAAATAAGAAAAAGTAAAACACAAACACACAAATGAATATAAACGTTTTTAATAAAGCACTAACATCTTTAACATATAAAAAAATAATTTGTGATGACACTGTTCCTTTAAGGCTCAGAGCCCATTTTTCAAATCTGACATATTTCACTTTATGAGGTAATAACGTCGGAATGCTTAAACCTATCCAAGCGATTCTGAGACTTTTTTTCTCGTGACACATTGGGCTTTATGTTAGTGGTAAAATTTGGACGATATATTCAGTGTTTATTGTTGAAAAATTGCAAAATTTAGGGAAAATGTATAAAAAATAGAATTTTTCAGAATTTAAATGCATCTGCTTGTAAAACAGACGGTTATACCACCCAAAATAGTTACTAGTTCACATTTCCCATATGTCTACTTTAGATTGGCATCGTTTTTTGAACATTATTTTATTTTTCTTGGACGTTACAAGGCTTAGAACATAAACAGTAATTTCTCTTTTTTTTAAGAAAATTTCAAAAGCCTTTTTTTTAAGGTACCTCTTCAGTTCTGAAGTGGCTTTGAGGGGCCTATGTATTAGAAACCCTGATAAAAAAAAACATTTTAAAAACTAGACCCCTCAAAGTATTCAAAACAGCATTTAGAAAGTTTTTTAACCCTTAAGGCATTTCACAGGAATTAAAGCAATGTGGAGGTGAAATTTGCAATTTTCATTTTTCTTGCTGAATTTCAATTTTATTCAATTTTTTTTGTGTAACACGGAAGGTTTTACCAGAGAAACACTACTAAATATGTATTGTCCAGATTCTGCAGTTTTTAGAAATGTCCCACATGTGGCTCTAGTGCGCTTGTGGACTAAAACACAAGCCCTAGAAGCAAAGAAGCACCTAGTGCATTTTGAGGCCCCTTTTTTATTAGAATATATTTTAGGCAGCATGCCAGGTTTGAAGAGGTGTTGAGGTGCCAAAACAGTAGGAATCCCCCAATAGTGACCAAATTTTGGAAACTACACCCCTCAAGGAATTAATTTATGGCAGTTGTTATCATTTTGACCACACAGTTTTTTCACAGCACCTATTTTAATTGGCTGTGAAATTAAAAAAATGAAATTTTTTCCAATAAGATGTAATTTATGATCAAAATTTCCTATTTTCACAGGGAACAAAATACCCCATTTTGTTGCCCAATTTGTCCTGAGTGCGGCAATACCCCATTTGTGGTGATAAACTGCCATTTGGGCCCATGGGAGGGCTCAGAAGGAAAGGAGCGCTATGTGTTTGTTGGAGTCCAGATTTTGCTGGATTGGTTTTCGGGTGCCATGTCGCATTTGCAGAGTCCCAGAGGTATCAAAGCAATGGAAACCCACCAGAAGTAACCCCATTTTGGAAACTACACCCTTCAAACAATTCATTTATGGGTAATGTGACTATTTAGACCCCATAGTTTCTTCACAGAACTTATTTGAATTGGGCTGGGAATTTAAAAAAAAATAATTGTTTCCAATAATATGTAGTTTTAGCTCAAAATTTCTTATTTTCACAAGAAATAAAATACTCCATTTTGTTGCCCAATTTGTCCTGAGTGCAGCAGTACCCCATTTGTGGTGATAAACTGCCATTTGGGCCCATGGGAGGGCTCAGAAAGAAAGGAGCGCTATTTGTTCTTTGGAGTCCAGATTTTGCTGGATTGGCTTTCGGGTGCCATGTCGCATTTGCAGAGCCCCAGAGGTATCAAAGCAATGGAAACCCACCAGAAGTGACCCCATTTTGGAAACTACACCCCTCAAGGAATTCATTCATGGTTGTGGTTATCATTTTGACCCCACAGGTTTTTTACAGCACCTTTTTGAATTGGTCTCTGAAATAAAAAAAATGAAGTTTTTTCCAATAAGATGGCATTTTTTAACAAAATTTCTTATTTTCACAGGGAACAAAATACCCCATTTTGTTGCCCAATTTGTCCTTAGTGTGGCAATACCCCATTTGTGGTGATAAACTGCCATTTGGGCCCATGGGAGGGCTCAGAAGCAAAGGAGTGCTATGTGTTTGTTGGAGTCCAGATTTTGCTGGATTGGTTTTCGGGTGCCATGTCGCATTTGCAGAGCCCCAGAGGTATCAAAGCAATGGAAACCCACCAGAAGTGACCCCATTTTGGAAACTACACCCCTCAAGGAATACATTTATGGGTGTTGTGACCATTTTGACCCCACAGTTTTTTCACAGAACTTATTTGAATTGGGCTGGGAATTAAAACAAAATTATTTTTTCCAATAATATGTAGTTTTGGCTGAAAATTTCTAATTTTCACAAGAAATAAAATACCCCATTCTGTTGCCCAATTTGTCCTCAGTGCGGCAGTACCACATTTGTGGTGATAAACTGCCGTTTGGGCCCATGGGAGGGCTCAGAAGCAAAGGAGTGCTATGTGTTTGTTGGAGTCCAGATTTTGCTGGATTGGTTTTCGGGTGCCATGTCGCATTTGCAGAGCCCCAGAGGTATCAAAGCAATGGAAACCCACCAGAAGTGACCCCATCTTGGAAACTATACCCCTCAAGGAATACATTTATGGGTGTTGTGACAATTTTGACCCCACAGTTTTTTCACAGAACTTATTTGAATTGGGCTGGGAATTAAAACAAAATTATTTATTCCAATAATATGTAGTTTTGGCTGAAAATTTCTAATTTTCACAAGAAATAAAATACACCATTCTGTTGCCCAATTTGTCCTCAGTGCGGCAGTACCCCATTTGTGGTGATAAACTGCCGTTTGGGACCATGGGAGGGCTCAGAAGGAAAGGACCACCATTTGGCCTACTGGGGATTTTTTGGTGCAAAGTCATGTATGCAGTAGCCCCTGAGGTACCAGTACAGTTGAAACCCCCAAGAAGTGACCCCATTTTAAAAACTACACCCTTGAGGCATTCATCTAGAGGTGTAGTGAGCATTTTGACCGGAGACATACACCCCATAAACTGTAATGTGGGTTCTCACGGGTACGTCAATACCCTACATGTGGCTGTTATCAGCTGCCTAGGCACGCAGCAGGGCTCAGAGGGGAAAGACGAGGGGGCATAAGCTGTGCGGAGTACATCAGGGTAAGTAAAACTGGGGTAGATTAAAAATCATGGGATGTATGATAAATTTTGAAGCACTCTTTCATACGGAGCCTTAGTTTTTCGGGACATGTGTCACATTGATATATTGTGTCTTTCCTTATCCCCCTCTTATAGCAGACTTTGTAACTCTTTTGACTTTTTTCTTTCTTGCCAGTTTGGGGAACTTCTCCTGGAAAGTGTTGCCCTGGTAAGATGCGTGTGGCCTCGCCTCCAGAAGTACTGGGTGCCCCCCCCTTCTTGGTCCATAAAAATTAGTTTTTTGATAACCACCTCTTGAAATTCCAGGAAAGTTCCCGTCTGGCCTGTACATCGATGTAGCACGTACGTGTTGTACAATGCCATCTGTATGATGTGCCCGGCCAGCTTCTTATACCACACCGCATAGCGCTGTAGGGCTTCAGGGCTTGATCTGACAAGTCCACCCCTCTCATGTACCTATAGTAGTCCAGGATGCAGTCTGGTTTGGGGGTCTCTGTACTGGTACCTCGTACAGGTACATGGGTACTGGTGTGACATCTCTCTTGTCCTTGTACTTGAAACACAATATGTTGCTGCTAGATTGTGCCCTTTTCTCACCCCTTCTGAGCGTTTGCCCTGCAGAGTCTTAGGGAGGCCTCACAGATTTCTTCTAGCAGTGCCGCATGCCACAGGACTTCTGGAAGCGAGGCAGTTGAAGAGTGGGATGCTGGTATAAAAATTATCCAGGTAGAGGTGGTAACCCTGGTCCAGCAGTGGGTGCACCAAATCCCACACAATTTTTGCATTAACTCCCAGTAAGGGGGGGGGGGCATTCTGGGGGCTGAATACTGGTGTCCTTCCCTTCATATATCCTAAATTTGTAGGTATACCCTGATGCACTCTCGCACAGCTTATACATCTTTACGCCATAGCATGCCCTCTTACCCAGCAGGTACTGGCGGAATTGAACCCTCCCTTTAAAATGTACCAAGGACTCATCAATAGAAATACACTTCTCGGGGGTGAATGCTTGGGAAAACCGGGCACTGAAACGGTCTAATAGGTGTCCATTTATACAAACGGTCAAAACTGGGGTCATCTCGGGGTGGGCACGGCTCATTATCAGTATAATGTAAGAAGCGAAGTATTGCCTAATTTATTTATTTTTTTATGTTCCAGTTCAGTTCTGAAGTTGCTTTGAGGGGCCCATATATTAGAAACCCCAATCAAACACCCCATTTTAGAAACTAGACCCCTCAAAGTATTCACAACAGCATTTAGAAAGTTTATGAACCCTTTAGGTGTTTCACGGGAATTTAGAGCAAAGTAGAGGTGAAATCTACTTTTTTTTTTGTCAGAAAATCCTTTTTATACCACTTTTTTTTATAACACAAAAGGTTTTATCAGAGAAACGCAACTCAATATTTATTGCCCAGATTCTGCAGTTTTGAGAAATATCCCACATGTGGCCCTAGTGCGGTAATGGACTGAAGCACCGGCCTCCGAGGCAAAGGAGCACCTAGTGGATTTTGAGCCCTCCTTTTTATTAGGCACCATGTCCGGTTTGAAGAGGTCTTGTGGTGCCAAAACAGTGGAAACCCCCCAACAATGACCCGATTTTGGAAACTAGACCACTTGAGGAATTCATTGTACTTTTCATGGGGTGCATGCGGCTTTTTGATCAGTTTTTATTCTATTTTTAAGTGGCGCGGTGACTAAAAAAAACAGCAATTCTACTATCATTTTTTTATTCTATTTTTTTTACAGCGTGCAACGTGCGCTATAAATGACATATTCACTTTATTCTGCGGGGCGATACGATTACGGCAATACCAGATGTTTATAGTTTTTTTTTTATGTCTTATGGCGTTTGCACAATAAAATACGTTTTGTAAAAAATCATTCACTTTTTGTGTTATCATATTCTAAGAGCCATAACGTTTTTATTTTTCCATCAATAAAGCCGTGCGAGGACTTATTTTTTGCGTAACGAACTGTAGTTTCCATCAATACGATTTTTAGGTACATGCGACTTTTTGATCTCTTTTTATTCCATTTTTTGCGAAGTGAAGTGACCAAAGAATTGTGATTCTGGGACGGTTTATTATTATTTTATTTTACGGCGTTCAACGTGCGGGATAAATAACGACATCGTTTTGTAGTTCAGGCTGCTACGGACGCGGCGATACCCATTATGTATAGTTTATTTGTTTGTTTATATATTTTTATTAATAATAAAGACTGATAAGGGAAAAGGGGGGATTTTTACTTTTATTACTTTTAAATCTTTTATTTTCTTATTTTTACACATCTTTTTTTAACTTTTTTTTAACTTTTTTACTTTGTCCCACTAGGGGACATGAGGGCAGGAGGCCCTGATCGCTATTCTAATACACTGCACTACATGCGTAGTGCAGTGTATTAGAACTGTCAGCTACTCACTGACAGCAAGCATAGTGGGTCCTGACTTCGTCAGGACCCACTAGGCTTCCGTCTATGGCATAGCCGGACGGCATTGTTTGGTGTCCGGTTGCCATAGTCACCATCGCCGGCCGCTATCGTGTAGCAGGCCGGTGATGGCAGCTTAACCCCTAAAAAGCCGTGATCGCTATTGAACACGGCTTTTCAGGGGTTAATCAGCTGGGACACAGCGATCGGTCCCTGCTGTAGGAGCTGTGACAGCTGCTGTACGAGACAGCAGCTGTCACAGCTCCTGTATGTGTCGGGAGGACGGCCGAAATGGCTGTTACTCCCGAGACGTACTATTCCGTCATGGAGCGTGAACAGGGCACTTACCATGACGTAATAGTACGTCAATGAGCGTTAAGGGGTTAAGGGAAATTTCTCAAACCATTTCCAGATTTGGGTTAATATCCTACTATAAAGTGAATGCCTCTAAGTCCCAGATTCTTGGGCTTTTTATCAATCCGGCTCTGAAACAATCTATACAAACGGAGTTCCCATATCAGTGGGAAAACTCTTCCATTCCTTACCTGGGAATTCAAATTGGATATCCTTTGTCCCAACTTCCCAAAATAAATTTTGAACCTCTCCTAGCTTCTCTACAGAGAGAATTGGATCAAATCGCTACACATGAACCCTTATGGCTAGGACGCAATGTTTGTTATAAGATGTTCATACTGCCCAAAATACTATATTACCTGCGACCACTGCCAATCCCTATACCGTTTTTATGGCTCTCTAAATTCCAAAAGCAACTCCAGACTTTCCTGTGGGGAGGAAGGAAGCCTAGGATGGCAGCGTCTCTCCTTATGAAGCGGAAACATAAAGGGGGGCTGGGAGTTCCTAACCTGTTATCCTACCATAGAGAATTAGTAATAAAACAATCTGAAAAATGGTTTATCTCCTCTACTGGGGTTAGCTGGCCTTCGATTGAAAACTATTTAATGGTGGGGGGGGGGTTTCGGGCAACCTCTGTCTAATGTACTGTTGGCCTATGCCTTGAAGCCTGAACTCCCTCTTCCCAATATCCCCATGGTAAAGGTTGCAGTGCAGAGCTGGCTTCATTTTATAGCGCAGCCCTCTAGAATTCCTGGGAGCAGTAGGATACAGATACCGGTAGGGGTGCTGGAGTTGTTGATTCCCAATCTAGGCATCAAACACTGGCCTGAAACAGGCATCCACTTTATTTCTGACTTGCTTTCTGGGAATGATTTTAAGTACTTTACCAACATACAGGAGGAGTTTCATGTTTCGGATAGAGATATTAATAAGTATACTCAGATAAAGTCTTACTGGGCTGCCTCGCCTCTGTTGGATCTTCAGCTACCCCTATCTACTAGTGCACTCCTTTCTGGATCTGGTTGGGGAGTTGGGAACCTTACGGCTAGAATATACGACACCTTGAATGGGGATGTGGAGATTTCCAGACGAATACATTTTTTAAATTGGGAGAGAGACATGGACAAATCCTTCACTCTGGCACAATGGGAAACGGCGATTAAGTGGACTTTGAAATCTTCAGTTTGTATGAATCTTTTGGAAGTTTTCCATAAGGTTTTTTTGAGGTGGTATTACACTCCGATCAAATTGGCTAAGATTTACTCTCAAATTCCAGCTTATGTTGGTGTAACTGCGGCCAAGGGGGCTCGATCTATCATATATTTTGGGGATGTCCCCGCCTTGCAAACTTTTGGGCCGACATTTTTCAGTTACACTCAGCGGTTATAGGAATACCCATACCTCAAGATCCATGTCTAGCTTTACTATCTTTGGAGATAGAAAGGATCCCGCCTGTTTCTCGACACCTAGTGTGCCATGTTGTGCTCACAGCCAAACTTTTGATAGCTAAGGCCTGGAAGTCCCCGACATCCCCCACATGTGAGGAGGTTGTGGCCAGTGTGTCAACACATTGTGTATACGAACGCATCTTTTATCTTAGACAAAATAGATATTCTTCTTATATTGCCTTCTGGAATCCTTGGATTTTGTATCGTAAAGTGGTATGGGAGATGACACATGTACCTGCAATTCCCCCTCCCTCTCCTCCTTTCTCCTGATTTCCCCCCGTTTTTTTTGTTCTCTGTTGATTTGTTATATGGACATGATTGATCAGTGCTACCAACACTGTTGCACCACTAGTTTCTGAATGCACTGAATATATGTGTCAAATGTTGTCATATTTGAAAATTTTCAATAAAAAATGAATGTTGGAAAAAGAAAAAAAAAAGTCCTTATACAGCTATATCGACGCAAAAATAAAAAAGTTATAGATCTTTGAATGTGACGATGGAAAAACTTAAAAAATTGCTCGGTCATTAAGGTTTAAAATACCTTCGGTATTAAGGGGTTAAGGTTACCATCCTGCACCTGGGACCTTAATGTACACAAATCTTTTTGGACCAATTCCATAAATGTTTCAATGGAATGTGACATTATTGGGGCTTGAAAGGTGCTTTTGTTTAACCAGTTCAGGACCGGGCTATTTTGCGCCTTCAGGACCAGACACCGTTTAGCCATTTTTAGCACGTGTTAGTTAAATGGCTATAACTTTTTCATTTGTTGCGCTAACAACGTGATTTTTGCAATGTTTTTTTCCGTAGACAATGCAGGTTTCTTTTTTTATAGTTTTTATACACACCTTTTTTGCTATTTTAGAATTTTTATTCATAAAGTTTGAAAATAATAGTAAAAAAAGAAGCTTTTTTACGTTTCAGCTATTTTTTTTGGGTAATAACATAGTTTTACCCTAAAATAGACATTTTATTTGTGATCGTCATTGTCTACCGTAAATTTTAATATATTAAATGTCAATATTAGGGTAATTGGGTCAGCGCTAGCGTTACAACAATGATTGGCGGGGTGTAACTTTTTTTTTGGGGTGGGTATTTTATGTGTATTTATTATTTTCTTTTTTTTTGCACTTTACTTTACTATTGCACTTTACTTTATATATATTTTTTCTTTCTTTTACACCATGTTTTTCCACTGTAACTGGGGCTGCACAGCAGCCCCAGTTACAGGGGAAATCAGCCCTCTCATGGTGACGATTGTCACTAACTGGGCTGTGCTGGGTCTTGTAAGACCCAGCAGCAGTCTGTCAGGAACGGCACCCGGCGATCATGTGACCAGTCGAAAGCTGCTCCTATCTTCTCGTCAGGGTCCCCGGCAGTCACTGACAGCCGGAGACCCGACATTCAGTTGCCCGATCGCTCGGGCAGCAAGTTAAAACCCGCGTCGTAAATAGTCTATGGCGCGGGTTTTAAGGACCCTGACCGCTGGCCGTAAAAATACAGCCAGCGGTCGGGAACCAGTTAAGAATCCAAAATTCCCTAAACAAAACTCTTGGGGATTAGCACATGCTTCTATATCATTAGATTGCAAATTGAACCAGACCTTTAACTTAACCATTCTGATAAACTTATAAAGATCCAGTTCCAACTTCAACCAATCAATACATTGACTCTGACAAAATGAAAGACCTTTAGACAAAATCTGTAATTGAGTACGCAGACAATGTATGCGAAGAACTATTTACCACGGTTTGAGAAAGTTATTTTTGTTTTTGTGTGGGGTTTTCTGTCCTTGCTGGTATAGGTGTTTCTGGAAACTGATTCTTCCTCCCTCTGTGCCTCTTGCGTCCTGCTCCCCTAGTAATTTTTCTTTTGAAACATCCGAATTGTTGGACCCTAAAAAATCTTCCTGATTTAACCCCTTCCCGTCGTAAACAACTTTCAGATTTTCATTTTTGTTTTTTCCTCCCCACATTCCAGAAGCCATAACGTCTTTATTTTTCCGTCGATATAGTACTAGGAGGGCTTGGTTTTTGCAGGACGAGTTGTAGTTTTTCGTAGCACCATTTATTTTGCCGTATAATGTACTAGGAAACGGGAAAAAAATTATTTGTGGGGTAGAAAATGAAAAAAAACAGCGATTCCTCCATGGTTTTTTGCGCGTTGTTTTAACGGAATTCACTGTGCAATTAAAACAACATGTTAACTTTATTCTGTGGGTCAATACAATTACGGCGATACCAAATATGTATCGTTTTTTCTATATTTTACTACTTTTACATGTAAAAACCTAAGTGTAAAAAAGAAAATTTATTCTGTGTCGCCAAATTCGGAGAGCCACAACTTTTTTATTTTTCCGTCGATTAAGTGGTATGAGGGCTTATTATTTGCGGCATAAGCTGTAGTTTTTAATAATACAATTTTGGTGTACATGCGACGGTTTGATCACATTTTATTTCATTTTTGTGGGAGTTCACCGTGCGGGTTAAATAATGATATATAGTAATAGTTCAGACTTTTACGGACGCGGCGATACCAATTATGTTTATTTTATTTTTTTTACTATGCTCTAGGGGGAAAATGAGAAAAGGGGGGTTTTTTGAACTTTTAATTTTGAATTTTTTTTTTACACCAAAAAAAACTTTATTTAACTCATTTTTACTTTTTTTATTAGTCCCCCTAGGGGACTTCAACCAGCGATCATTAGATCGCTTGTACGATATGCTGCAATACTAATGTATTACAGTATATCGTGATTCTGACAGGCACCTATTAAGCCCTGCCGGAAGCAAGGATTGATAGGTGTACAAAGATAGCGGACCTGGGGGCGTTCATTAAGCCCACAGGCAGCCATAGCAACCATCGCCCACTGCGATTGCGTTGCGGGGGGCGCGATGAGCTGTTAGAAGGGGTCACCCCCCTCTTTCTGACGATTTAAATGCTGCGGTCAGTATTGACCGCAGCATTTAATGAGTTAAACTGGCGAGATCGCGCTCGAGCACAATGTCTCTAGTTACTCTGAAGTGTCGTCTGTAACATACAGCCGACACAATCATCGTATGGAGCGAGCTCACTGTGAGCCCGCCCCATGCTTCCCCTACCCGACTTTGGCGTATGGATACGTCAAATGTCGGGAAGGGGTTAAACTTTAACTGTTGCTTTGGATGTGTCCCTGATTACGGCTCTCATTGTTTGAATCCTTTTTGTGATCAGGTGGTCTTCGATTTCGTCTAGGTGGTCCATTGGCATGCACTTAAAATCATGGATCTTTACCTTTAAAGTGACCAAGTCCCTTTGCAAAAAGTCCATATTGAGTAAAAAAATTTCCAATGCATAGTTATTAGATAACTGCTCATACTTCGAGCGAAACTCATCGTGTTGGATATGCATAGTAGGTTTCAATTGGGATCTCATCCCACGAGGGACCATTTTGTTCTTATAATACTATCCAAGTGTTAGGAGATGAAGTTCCACATTGATCAATCACTTAGAATCGAACTCAACATTCTGTTTGACATCAGGTAATGAAGGAATACTCAGAAATGAAACATCACCCTCCACTCCATCTGAAATCCTCCACAGTAAAAACAAACATGTTGGCTGAAAACATACCAGGAGGTATAACAACTTGTTCCACGGTGCGCCAGCTGATCAGATCCAAACATAAGCAAAACAGAAAGCAGCAGCACTCACAATGAACAAATGTAGGGTGCCCAGCAAGTAGTCCTGATCTGCTGCTTATTCGACTATATTATTTAGTCCAAGGATCAGGACTACTTGTAAGAGTATTATGACATAGCTCATGGTAATCATCTCCAGTGACGTAGATATACTGTAGAAGATGCAGAGCTTACAGTTGCACCAAGACCTTAGTGCTTGAGAGAGTCCAACGGCCCATCTGCCAGACAAGATGGCCATATGCCACACTGGTATTATAAATGACATTTGCTAAGTAAAGGCTCTATTACAGATTTTGCATTGGACATAGGAGCTTCAAGTAACACCTCTGATCATTTCTTATCATGGTAGATGTTATAAAAGAAAACACATTACCAACACTCAAAAGACATAAATACATTAAAGGGTAGCTAAACGTTTGACAAACTTCTTACATGTCATAGTGGCATGTCAGAAGTTTGGATTGGTGAGGGTCCAAGCACGGAGACCCCCACCAATCGCTAGAATGAAGCAGCTGAAGTGCTCGTGTGAGCGCTCAGCCGCTTCGTGTCTGTTGGCCTTTTTCCGGAAAGCCGATGTATCGGAGTACGGGCTCATAGACTTTCTATTGATTCCGTACACTGATACATTTATTTCCGGAAAAAGCCGAACAGACACGAAGCAGCTGAGCGCTCACACGAGCGCTTCAGCTGCTTTGTTCTAGCGATTGGTGGGGGTCTCAGTGCTCGGACTCCCACCAATCCAAACTTCTGAAATGTCACTATGAGATGTCAGAAGTTTGTCAAACGTTTAGCTACACTTTAATAAGGATTTGGGAAGGTGGAATCCATTGATGGCTTCATAACTTTTGCTAATAATTATACCAGTGAAAATGAATAATGATTTTGATATCTTGTTCCATCATTGCCCAATTCCCAACATGTCAAGAAGCACTCAGCATCAGATTCAGGCTGTAATAAAACATGACCCTATGGTTCTCAGATACGCGCATGCACTGAAGTCTCCCCTGATGTGTTCCCCTAAGACTTCAGTACATGTGTATATCAGTATAAGAATAATGGATCTACAAGCATGTGGCTGAGACCATGGTTATATCATGTGACTGCATAAAGACTGATATGGATGAAGGGTACTAACAAAAGAAACCTGATGGTTTCCACTACAATTTAATGGGATCATTAGGATCTATTACAAAATGGGTCTGTTATACTGTATTTATTAAGGCTCCTTTAAAAATGGAAATCATGACACCGGTGTTGATAGGGCCTTCTTAATCACCCGCTTTATTGGTGTTCCCTAGATGTACCGTCTTCCCACTCCACATAGTTTAACACAACTGGGCATGAATCCAAAGCTGAGAAAATGAAAGTTCTGTTTATTTATATTTTTGTATTATTATTTTTTTCTTTATTTAGAACTGGCCATTATGTAGCATTTTTCAGCAATCTCTACGTAGCAATATACAGTGTCACAGATCAGGTTTCAGATGTGTCTAATTTATTTCACCCTGCACCAAAAAGTAGAGAAACCACATTGAAATCCATGCTGCCATTCTGCCCATTATTGCAGACTGAAATCCATATTCTGGCAGACTATTGTATATCGCAGCCTGATGGGGCATAGAAAGGTTGAAATCTTTCTAATAGTTGATAGAGACAGCAGAAGTATAAAGGATTATGAGCACTTTGTCAATATACTTCTAATAGCTTCAGTTCCCTGTTTCTTTACGATAATGCACTGATCCTCTTGAACTCTATTGTAAAGATCTCTGTATGCTGTCTCTTCTTCTTCGGGTCCAATCTGGACACACACTAGTATATGGTTTCTTTTTTCAAAAAAAGGTGAAATATAGAAGTATAAATATATGAATACCCTATTTGTGGAAACAGTCGACAGTCATTGAAGAGAATAATATAATTCACATTTGACATTTTGTTGAAATTGGCTGACCACAGGCTCAGAATTAAACTAGAATCACACACAGAGTTTTGAAGCAGTGTTTGGCTCAGTGTTTTGATTGGTTCCATGGTCCCCCACCTGACTATATTTACTTTGCCGCAGCGATGATGTGTCATTTTGGACATGTGACTGTACCAGTGGCGGACTCAGCTGAGGGCCCCTGCGCAGGAACAGTATTTGGGCCCCTTGCTCTTCAATATCTCATATTAAATCACCCCCTTATGTCTCTCTTACAAGCTATGAGTAATTGTTAGCCAAAAAATTCATTAGCTCCTCCATTTACATGCAATCTATTAGACAGAAGAAAGCTGCACTAAGGTGACAGTTTTTACCTACTGGGCGCCTGTGCAGCTGCACAGGTTGTACCAATGGTATGTCCGCCTCTGGACTTTAGCAGCCAAACACTGACTGCAGTGATATCATTATGGCATGTCAAAACTGCAACCAGTGATTGGCTACTATGGTCATGCGTAAAGTAAATGTCATAGCTATAGCTACAGCAAAGTAGACAGATTGGCGGTGGACTAGTGAACACTCATTTGAAAGGTGAGCTGTACATATTTGTTACATATTTTAGTCATATGCAGCTATTACTAGGTTTTTCCCAAATATTGAAAACCCCTTAAACATCCATCAGACACTTCTCTGCTGTATTGTGTATTTGTAGCTTTTATAGCTGCTGCTATTGATAGAAATTCCATTAATAACAATACATATGGGAGTTGCTATATGTGCAGTTTCCTAATATATAAGTGATCTTTGGCTTGAGCTTTGAATTTACTGGACACTCAAAGTCAAATAGGATTATTGCATGAAATACACAGGGAATAAGCTGGCACCTCAGAGCTTCTGATGGACAATGAAAGACGTCCCTTGTGGAAGCTCATGTGTCAGTGTAATAGCTGGGATACTGCGGCTGTTAAACTGATAAATACTGAACACAGAAACACAGCACCAAGTTCTGTTTCCATTGCTGGTCCTAATCTCGTACGTAGACTCCATCTCTCTATCTGAAGCCATTTAATGGTTGTTCTAGCTTGATATGTATCAGAAAAACAGTTTCAGTCGTCTGTGTCATTGAGGACAGACACGTTTGTGATAGTCAGCAAGGCCTCACAGGGAGTGAAGGCAAATATCACCTCAAGATAAATGAGATAATATAATACTATTTCCAGCTGAACTATATTATGTACGGTATGGTAACTGTGAACGTGAACAAAGGGTATTATTTAGGGATTCCCCACTCTTTAACAGCACGTATTAAAAACTGATTAAAAACAGTGGAATTGTGAGGTGATGAGCCTTTCTGAGGTAACAGCTTAATTTTATGACTCCTTGAGCATAATAATTCTCAGCATTCTACAATATATTTTCTTTACATTAAAGGGGTTGTCCACTACTGAACAACTGATGATCTATCCACCGGATAGGTCATCAGTATATCATCTGACACCCGGACCCTGCACCGTTAAACCGCTCCAGCTGTCCCTGCGCACCCGGATGTTATGGCACATAATGCTATGTACGGAGCCGGAAGCAGTTGGCTCCGTACATAGCATAGTGGCCGTGCTGCCAAACTGCAGCTCTACTCCTACTCTCTTGATTAGGAGCAGAGCTGCAGTACTGCAGCTCAGCCGCTATTCAGTGCCAGAGCCAACTGCTTCCAGCATGTACGTTCGGTGCTAAGAGGCAGCCGGAGCGGTTTAACGGTGTGGGGTCTGTGTGTCGGACCCCCACACATCATATACTGATGACCTATCTGGTGGATAGGTCATCAGTTGTTCTGTATTTGCACTAATATATGCATTTTGGAAGTTAAATTTTTTTGGTTTTGAGTCATGCACTTTGCAGCTAAATAGTTACTTCTACACAATTGTTATTTAAGCAGTTTTAATCAGCAGTTGGACTATTATATGCTTCTTGGCAGTTGATCCTTGTTGTGTCGGATTTATAGATGCTCTGAATGATAATCTGTCTGATTCTTTGTACGTTGGAGTATTTTGTATAAGTCTCTGCTTACGATACATGCAAATACCAGTGATTTGTGAAGGAATAGCTATCTGTCCTGAGCTAATTCACTGTACACAATGGGTGGGACCTGCATGAGATGCAGAGGATGCCTCTTAGTAGCCAGCTGAAAGGATATATCTAGTAATTTTAACAAATTCACTAAAGGTTATGTTTTAAAGAGAACCTTTCACCTCCCCATACAAGTGCAGCTGAGTGGGGCATGTTATGGGTAGGGCTGCACAAACCCTGGGGCACTTTAAATTTTTTCCCTATTCTCCTCCGTTATTTAGATATCGGTGCCGTTATATTTGGTGCCCGATATTTAAATAGCCCCCTGAACTGTCAATGGGGCGTGTAATTGGTAAGGGGGACAGTGCCACAGCAAGAGCTGGAGAGAGGAAAGCGTGTGCGCGCGCAGGCTCTCACTCACTCTTCAGCTCTCGGCAGACAAGAATGACAAGACTGTGATCTCTCGCGAGAGTTCACACAGTCTTGTCCTTGTATACCGAGAGCTGAAGAGTGAGAGCATGAGCGCATGCACGCACAGCTCCGATCCCCTTTCCCTAGCTCTTGCTGTGGCACTGTCCGTAGCTGATTGGACAGTGTCACAGCGATGTTACACACCCCCTTGCCAATTACACGCCCCATTGACACTTCAAGATGTTATTTACATATCGGGTGCCAAATATAACAGCATCGATATCTAAATAACGGGTGAGGCTAGAAACATGGTTTAAAGTGACACAAGGTGAGGGCAGCCCTGCCTATCACATGCTGCACTCAGCTTCACATGTATGGGCAGGTGAAAGATACTCTTTGACCAGGGGTGTAGCTATAAGGGGATGCAGAGGTAGCATTCGCGTCTAGGCTGGTACTTGAGGGGGGCCAAATGCACCACAGACACATAAAAAGACACCAGTATTATAAATGGCATATGATAGGTGGGGGCCCTGTTACAGATTTTGCATTGCGACCCAGACAGGAGCTTCAAGTTTTGCCTCTTGTTTTAACCAGTCTGTTCCTTATTCAGTGATAGACTTTGTTAGTGTATCAACACAATGAATATCTAAGTGATACATTCATTCCTGCGCAGTAGATTGGCTTCTATGTACCGTATTTTCCGGACTATAAGGCGCACCGGATTATAAGGCGCACTTTCTATGAGCGCCTTGTAAGCAATCATGTTTCATATATAAGGCGCACTGGATTATAAGGCGCAGCACATTACCGTTAAATAAACCATTGCTCAGACTGCAAGTCAAAATTTATTACACTTTTTAACAATAACTTGCAACTGGTTCAGCTGTAATTGCAAATCAAAACGTTAAGGGTATGTGCACAAACACTAATTACGTCCGTAATTGACGGACGTATTTCGGCCGCAAGTCCCGGACCGAACAGTGCAAGGAGCCGGGCTCCTAGCATCATACTTATGTACGACGCTAGGAGTCCCTGCCTCGCTGCAGGACAACTGTCCCGTACTGTAAACATGATTATACTACGGGACAGTTGTCCTGCAGCAAGGCAGGGACTCCTAGCGTCGTACATAAGTATGATGCTAGGAGCCCGGCTCCTTGCACTGTGTTCGGTCCGGGACTTGCGGCCGAAATACGTCCGTCAATTACGGACGTAATTAGTGTGTGTGCACATACCCTTACCGTACTTTTTCAGTTCATTCCTCCACCAGAAATCCATCAAATCCGTCATCTTCAGTGTCGGAGTTGAACAGTTGGGCGATTTCGGCATCAAGCATGGGGTCCTCCTCTTCATTATCCGAGTCGGTTTCGTTGCTGCTGCTAGGCTCTTCAGTGGTGATTCCAGCCTTCCTGAAAGCTCGGATGACACTGGAGACTGATACATTCTTCCAGGCATCCACGATCCACTGGCACATAGTGGCATAACTCGCACGGCGTTGCCTCCCTGTTTTGGTGAATGTGTGGTCACCTTCTGTCATCCAATGCTCCCATGCAGCTCGCAATTTAACTTTAAATGACCTGTTGATGCTGATATCTAGCGGCTGGAGCTCTTTGGTTAATCCACCAGGGATGACAGCAAGCTCCGAATTAGTTTTCTTCACTTGGGCTTTGACAGTATCGGTCAAGTGGGCGCGCATCGAGTCACAGACCAATAGGGATGGGGATTTGTGAAAAAAGCCACCCGGTCTCTTGACGTAGACCTCCCTCAGCCACTCACTCATCTTCTCCTCATCCATCCAGCCCTTTGGGTTAGCCTTAATGATGACACCAGCAGGAAAATTTTCTTTAGGCAAAGTCTTCCTCTTGAAAATTACCATGGGTGGTAGTTTCTGGCCATTAGCCTGACAAGCGAGAACTACAGTGAAAGATGACTTCTCATTTCCTGTGGTACGTATAGATATCGTACTGGTCCCTGTTTTCTCAACAGTACGGTTTACGGGGATATCGAAAGTGAGGGGAACCTCATCCATGTTAATAATGTGTTCTGGCTGGATATTCTTTTCATTTATCTTGGTTATGCAGTAGGTGCGGAAAATGGCCAGCTTCTCTTCATAATCCTTTGGTAATTGCTGGCACACAGTAGTTCTGGTGCGAATGGAGAGATGACGCCTTTGCATGAAACGAAAGCACCATGAAGGACCTCCTCGAAAGTCCTTGATCTCCATGTCACGTGCTAAAGCAGTGGCTTTGAGTCTAATAGAGACAGTGGAGACGCTTCTACATGCGTTTCTCTGTTCCATAACCCACTGTTCTATTTTGTCCTCCAACTGTGGCCACCTTGCTTTGTTTCCTCGGAAACTCAGTTTGGTCTTCTTTACTTGGCGGAGGTCATCTTCTTGTTTTCTCCACTTACGCACCATGGATTCATTAATGTTGAATTCTCTTGCAGCTGCCCTATTTCCATGCTCTACTGCATAACTTATAGCTTTAAGCTTGAAACCTGCATCATAAGCATGTCTCTTAACAGGAGGCATTTTTTGGGGTAGTGGGTATAGTTAACGCTAAAGCAAAGATATATTGCAAGGATCCTACAGAGCTGTAAGTATCACTCAGTGTGGCTCCTGATTACGGTGGCCGTAATGCTCAATCCATTTATGGATACTGTAAAAACCCAAGTGAAGAATAAATTCATAGGCGCACGGGGGGGAGGAGCATGGTGTGTGCTGTGGTATGCCGCCGCCGACCCCTGCCGCCCACGATAGAGGTAAAGGATCCTGTATGAACCCCTCTCTTTACTGTCGGGTTCATATATAAGGCGCACCGGATTATAAGGCGCACTTTCTATTTCTGAGAAATTCTCAACATTTTATGTGCGCCTTATAGTCCGGAAAATACGGTACTTATACATATGTTTTACTGTATATATAAATGAAAACTATAAAAATAAAAATCCACTCACACCCCTCCCTCGGCCCAGGTAGCAAAGATCAGCAATAGGATATCAAATTCAAAGACCTTGTTCACAATTTTTAAGCTAGCTAAAAGCAAGAGTGGATGCTAATTAAAAGAAAAAAGCATAAAAATGAAAGGGAAGTATAGTACATGACCAAGTATGATCACTACCTGTGGTCTGTTTTTAGGCAATCCTTTATTACCTCAGTGTGTGCAGACACGGTCGCCAGATGTGTAAGCATTAGATGAAAAGAAAGGTTTAATCCGGATGGGACACGTGCTGATCGCCTCTTAAAAGCTTGCTGCTCGGGTAGCTCCATGCTTCCCTTGGCTGATCTGATTGTATGCTGGGGGAGAAGGAGGAGTGGGGAATCCTGACATCACGTGGCCTCAGGTCACACCAATGCTTTTTTCTTATATAATACAGCCAGGATCAACACTTAATGTTCTCATTGTTCCCTCTAAGCTTTATATTCCGGAAAGAATAGTGTTAAAAATGAAAGATCCTGCTGACTAAGACCACAAATGGAGTGTTAGAGCCCACAACAATCCTTCATAATATATATATATATATATATATATATATGTATATATATATATATATACAATGTCACACTTTGTGGTATAGCAACCTCTTTCTAAACGTCAGCACTACTATTGACCAGTGCGCATCCTTAGTCCTGTAATACAACTGAGTGCAGTAAGAACAAGACTATCAGAGTGTCTGCTAACATAAAAGACTGGACTAGACCATACTGCAAACCAAAACATCTGTATGCTCTTACACCTATTCTGTATCCATTGTCCCATACATGGGAAAACATCAGTCAACTGTCAACCTCATTTAATATTCCGCAAGTCCAACTTGCCAATTTTCCATGTTTTTCAAACATGAGTAGTAATAGAACTATTATTCCTATTATAATAATAATTATTATTGTATTAAATACATAAGAATGTGTCAGCTCACCAGTTCACCATCATGGCCGCATTGTTTTCAGCAATAAATGGTAGTTCTCCTCTGACTTGTACTAGGAGCAGCAGGAAGAAGAGGCAAAGCAGGCAGTGAGACATGTCGTGAGTATCCAAGTGAGCAAGTTAGGCCTGAACTTTGTCCTTGTGGCACTGGTGCTGAATCCTGTATACTGTATCCAGAGCTGGTGAGTGCTGTGTGCCCAGCACAGTGGGCAGTGCAGCCCATATACAGTCCATCTGGGCAGGAAGGATTCTGATTGCAGGATGCATGACAAAGAGCAGGACACAGATTGTAACCAGGGATTAGTAAAATACAGAAATCCGATTTTGCATGGGAAAAGCATCAGTCATCAATGGATTTTCTAGACCTCATCATGCTCTCAGTAATCACTTTTCTACGTTGTGGCTTCTTATTTGTCGCTGTGTTCCCTGTGCTCAGGATTGTTTGCAATGAATTCATGTAATATTAGGTCTGGCATGTTACAATGTATCTCTTATTCCTTCCTAGGAGAATACACAGTGATGACTGCACATTTCCATTTAAAAAGAAAAATTGGCTATTTCGTTATCCAGACCTATCTGCCCTGTATAATGACCGTCATATTATCGCAGGTGTCGTTCTGGTTAAACAGAGAGTCAGTTCCTGCTCGAACGGTATTTGGTAAGTTCAGGATGATACAATGATGTACTGGAGCTGCCACTTGTTGCTGAGTGCTAGAAAGTTTTCTTTGCAGCATTGTATTGCTATGTATTTAACTCCTCATTTGTGGTTAAAGCAGATCTATCCGCTCATAATGGCTCACCATCTGGGGGCATCAACTAATGCTCCAAGGATTATGGTATTAGAGGATGGAAGTTTTATTTAGGAAAGTGCCAGCATTCCTTTATTATTCCTTTATTATTCTAATATTAGAATTCCTTTATTATTATTATTATTATTATTATTATTATTATTATATAATTTTATATTAATAAAGTGCCAGCATACCTCATTGAAGATAGGGATCGCTGTTTGACAGTAGTTTCACAATGAGTCCACAGCAAAAATCTCATGTCTGACATGTATTTTTTTTTTGCTGCAATTGTCTGCGATGTTTTGAAAAAAATAGTTACAGTATAGAAAGCATTCCTAGGATTATTTCAATGGAAAATGCATGTGTTTTTCTACATATAAAAAGTGTACCTGAGATTACCATATGATTTTTTCACTTATGTTTTTTTCTATGGAAATTGGGGGGAAGCACCACACCTATAGCATGCTGTGATAAAAAAAAAAAAAAGTTATCTATGCTTCAAAAATATACTAAAATGCCAGAAATTGCAGTGGTCGAAAGTGGACAGTGAATGGAAAATCATATATCCCCAGTCATTCACAACTAACAACTAACACTAACCAATGTTCAATGGAAAAAAGTACAGTTGGGCCCTATAGAAGCCTATGGACACTGTATTGTGGCTCCTTACAATTCAGAGCTATAATACGCTCCTGTTCATGAGGCATTAGGGTCCATAGATAAGGCAAAGCCAAGTGCATGGACCCCAAATGACAACACACAGAGTTGCTGTGGGTCGCTAATACCCTTTTATACTGTAGCTGCACCAAAGCTACTCTACGTGAATAAGATCTTATAGCACATATAACATAGGACATCCTCTAATATCACATGTAAAAATTGCACCAAATAAGCCTTAGGCAATAAGAGGACTAGGCAATAAGATAAGGAGATCCTTTCGTTACAGAACAGCAGTGTAAAAAAAAATGCCCAAATAATGTCAAATCACATTTCTGCTAAAAGTGAAAAACTGACAGGCAAGTTAAAGTGTATGTTCACAAATGCCAGAAGTCTAGCAAGCAAAATGGGGGAGCTGGAGGCCTTGATACTGGAAGAAAATATAGATATAGTTGGTGTTGCTGAAACATGGCTGGACTCTTCACATGACTGGGCAGTAAATCTACAGGGTTTTACACTCTTTCGGAAAGACAGGACAAATAGGAAAGGCGGTGGTGTATGTCTGTATGTGAGAAATGATATGAAGGCGAGTGTGAAAGAGACAATAGTGGGTGAAGATTGTGAGGAGGTTGAAACCTTGTGGGTGGAACTAGAAAGGGAGGTAAACACTGAAAAAATTACTTTTGGTGTAATCTATAGACCCCCCAATATAACTGAGGAGATGGAAGGTCAGCTATATAAACAGATGGAGCGGGCTGCACAGGCGGGTACTGTCGTGATAATGGGAGATTTTAATTTCCGGGATATTAATTGGTGTCATGGTTCAGCTTCAACTGCAAAGGGGAGACATTTCCTCAACCTGTTGCAGGAAAATTTTATGGGCCAGTTTGTGGAAGACCCGACTAGAGGTGAAGCTCTGTTGGATCTGGTCATTTCTAATAATGCAGATCTTGTTGGGAATGTCAATGTTCGTGAAAACCTCGGTAACAGTGATACAATATAGTTACATTTAACCTATACTGTAAAAAACAAACGCAGGCTGGGAGGGCAAAAACATTTAATTTTAAGAAAGCCAAATTCCCCAGGATGAAGGCTGGAATTCAGGGTATAGACTGGGAAGAACTAATGTCAAATAATGGGACAAATGATAAATGGGAGATTTTCAAATCTACTTTGAGTTATTATAGTGCAAAATTTATTCCTATAGGTAACAAGTATAAACGACTCAAATTAAACCCCACATGGCTTACACCTTCTGTGAAAGGGGCAATACATGACAAAAAAAGGGCATTTAAAAAATACAAATCTGAGGGCACAGCTGTAGCCTTTGTAAAATATAAAGAGCTTAATAAAATCTGTAAAAATGTAATAAATTTAGCAAAAATACAAAATGAAAGGCAGGTGGCCAAGGATAGTAAAACAAATCCCCAAAAATTCTTCAAGTATATAAATGCTAAAAAGCCAAGGTCTGAACATGTAGGACCCCTAGATAATGGTAATGGGGAGTTGGTCTCAGGGGATCAAGAGAAGGCAGAGTTACTAAATGGGTTCTTTAGCTCTGTATATACAACAGAAGAAAGAGCAGCTGATGTAGCCGGTGCCAGTGCTGTTAATATATCAGTTAATATACTGAATTGGATGAATGTTGATATGGTCCAAGCTAAATTAAATAAAATAAATGTGCACAAGGCCCCGGGACCAGATGGGTTACATATGAGGCATAAGCCATGACTAAGAACGCGTGTAGCGTTTGAAACGCGTAGGCTTTACTCAATACAGATATCTTCTCCTTACACTACCAGGATTGCACACTTTCAAGCTTCTATCCTGGTGTCTTTTTCTCTTTTTTTAATTGAATAAATTTTTTCATTAAACTTGGAACTTCGTTCCATTTTATTCAACAAATCCACGCTGGATCCAAATCCTTTTGTTTCTACAGATGGGTTACACCCTAGAATTCTTAAAGAGCTTAGTTCAGTTATTTCTGTCCCCCTTTTCATAATATTCAGAGAATCTCTAGTGACTGGTATAGTGCCAAGGGACTGGCGCAGGGCAAATGTGGTGCCTATTTTCAAAAAGGGCTCTAGGTCTTCCCCGGGTAATTATAGACCAGTAAGCTTAACATCCATCGTGGGGAAAATGTTTGAGGGGCTATTGAGGGACTATATGCAGGATTATGTGACAAAAAATAGTATTATAAGTGACAGCCAGCACGGTTTTACTAAGGACAGAAGTTGTCAAACTAACCTAATCTGTTTTTATGAAGAGGTAAGCAGAAGCCTAGACAGAGGGGCCGCTGTGGATTTAGTGTTTTTGGACTTTGCAAAGGCATTTGACACTGTCCCCCATAGACGCCTAATGGGTAAATTAAGGACTATAGGTTTAGAAAATATAGTTTGTAATTGGATTGAGAATTGGCTCAAGGGCCGTATCCAGAGAGTTGTGGTCAATGATTCCTACTCTGAATGGTCCCCGGTAATAAGTGGTGTACCCCAGGGTTCTGTGCTGGGACCACTATTATTCAACTTATTTATTAATGATATAGAGGATGGGATTAATAGCACGATTTCTATTTTTGCAGATGACACCAAGCTATGTAATATAGTTCAGTCTATGGAAGATGTTCATGAATTGCAAGCGGATTTAAACAAACTAAGTGTTTGGGCGTCCACTTGGCAGATTAAGTTTAATGTAGATAAATGTAAAGTTATGCATCTGGGTACCAACAACCTGCATGCATCATATGTCCTAGGGGGAGCTACACTGGCGGATTCACTTGTTGAGAAGGATCTGGGTGTACTTGTAAATCATAAACTAAATAACAGCATGCAGTGTCAATCAGCTGCTTCTAAGGCCAGCAGGATATTGTCGTGTATTAAAAGAGGCATGGACTCGCGGGACAGGGATGTAATATTGCCACTTTACAAAGCATTAGTGAGGCCTCATCTAGAATATGCAGTTCAGTTCTGGGCTCCGGTTCATAGAAACGATGCCCTGGAGTTGGAAAAAATACAAAGAAGAGCAACGAAGCTAATTAGGGGCATGGAGAATTTAAGTTATGAGGAAAGATTAAAAGAATTAAACCTATTTAGTCTTGAAAAAAGACGACTAAGGGGGGACATGATTAACTTATATAAATATATTAATGGCACATACAAAAAATATGGTGAAATCCTGTTCCTTGTAAAACCCCCTCAAAAAACAAGGGGGCACTGCCTCCGTCTGGAGAAAAAAAGGTTCAACCTGCAGAGGCGACAAGGCTTCTTTACTGTGAGAACTGTGAATCTATGGAATAGCCTACCGCAGGAGCTGGTCACAGCAGGGACAGTAGATGGCTTTAAAAAAGGCTTAGATAATTTCCTAGAACAAAAAAATATCAGCTCCTATGTATAGACATTTTTCCTTCCCTTTTCCCGTCCCTTGGTTGAACTTGATGGACATGTGTCTTTTTTCAGCCGTACTAACTATGTAACTATGTAACTATGTAATAGTCTATGGTATATGGGCTATATGTTGTAAGTAAGCTAAGCCAAGTTCTTATCTCACATTGAAGTATTCACATTGCACATTATCCATTCATGAATCCACAGGCATACAAGGTAAAAGGGACTTTAACAGCCGGCAGCAGGGATTAGGTTCAGCATGCTTGTTACAATTTTACAGACAAGGCTTTCCAACTCCCCCTTGGATCTATAATATTTTGTATCTTCTCTTCAATGTCCTTGCATTATGTTCTGTATAGTACAGCACTTGATAAGTGGCCAGAAAGGCTTCTAATATCACGCAGAGTCATTTTTTAAAGTGTCCTGCTGGTCAATGGGGAAATATTTGCTTGTCACTTCTGTCACTTGGTGTTACAATAATTTATAATGTAAAATACATTATTATGATTTTTTTTTTAATATCTGAATAAGGGTCTGTGCACACGGCATTGCTTCTATGGGAAAATACTTGCATAATATGACATGGAAAGAATCTGTTAGGCCACTTTCACTCAGGGGTATTTTGGTAAGTATTTTGTATCAGTAATTTGAATCGAAAACCATGAAAAAAAAGTGTAATGGAAAGATTTGTAACTCTTCAATGTTTTCCATCCACTCCTAACTTTAGCTTCCAGATATTGATTCAAAATACTGACTAAATTATTCAGTGTGACAATGGCCTACCTTTTTTAAAAAAAAACAGGAGACACACAGAGGTATGGTACAGGCACATAGCAGGCAATGGACCCCATATTAGGGATCTGCACAACATGGATGCGTAATTCAGCAGTGTGCAGATCGTCTCAGGCTACAGTATTTGCAAACTCAAAAATGTCTGCATGTTTTGAAATAAGCAGTTCTAGAACATTTTCAATTCCAGCAGTCGCAAAAACGAACTAAAATTGCAGAATGTGCAAGCTCCTTAGATTTTGCTACAGATGGATGCATCATTGACTATTTGCACGCATAAAAAACGCAGTCCGTGCAAGCGTTTCCCTGCTTTTGAATGTATTTGATGCATAAAACACGGACAGCACGCAGATGTATTCCGTGTGCTGTCCATGGTTTTCACGCACCCATAGACTTCGTCAACTCGGTGCATTTTCATGCCAACTAGGTGCGTGAAAATGCACCAATATAGGACATGCAGTGAATTTCACGCAACGGACACTCGCTGCATGAAAAACAACGCATGTGTGAGTAGCCACATTGAATTGCATGGGTCTGTGTGCTGTGAATGATTTCAACGCACAGCACATGGACGAGTATTATGCTCATCCGAATGAGCCCTTACGCCTAGAACTTTTTCTTTTCAAAACGACAACTGATGCTCCATTATCACCATGTTTGAATGTACTATTAGATATACCTGTTTCCTTACGTAAGTTCCACCAATTTTATCTCTCTTCTGTAGTTTGGTTTACTAAAGGGCAACATTTAATGCTGCGCACCACCAGCATATTCGGCATTAAAGAGGGATAATTGATAGATTGCAGCGCCCCTATGGTAATACATGTTTATACATGTGTATATAAGAAAAAAAATAGGGATTTATAACTCTGCAACAAAGACATTAGTGTTACAGGTTGTATAAGCAAATTGTATTATTAGCAGATAGAGAATAAAATGAAATATTTGAATATTAAACCTTTGACTATTTCACTGTGATGAATGTATTTTTTTTAGCCGTCACCCCTTCTTGTTATGTTCTCGTTCTTTCAATATAACAGAAATCTATCCTTTTCAAATGAAATTCAAAAGACTTGTGATTATGGAACAAAGACCTGAAAATCAGGAGAGCGCTCCTGTAATGTTTTATGCTATTTCCTTCAATCTAAATGTTTAAAAAATGGATAAAAATGTGACATGATTACATGAGCATTTAAAGACAAAATAAAACACATACAATATAACATAAAATTGTTTTACCTACCTCATTTGTATTCATTTTACAAATGACTAAAGTGATGTCTAGAGTGTTCCTACTGTTCCATTATAATCTGTCAGACTATAGAAAAAGGTTCATTGCCACTGCAGTTCTATTTTATCTATTCAGGGTCTTGAATTTACCATACTCCAGAATATTTGGGACTGTATTGACATATCGAAGCCAAAGTGTGTCTGTTTCCACATGCTGTACTGGAATAAGGCCAGTTTCCCACTGTGCCTCTATATTCAGTGTATAAACCAGGAGATTCTCCTGATGTATACATCTAATGTGCCGATTGACTATCATTAGTGAAACATATGCCAAGACTGTCCTTTGGTATACATTTAGTCTGTACATTTGTCTTAGCTGTATTGAAAAGCATCAACTACAATTTCAATACAACCGTGCAAAAAATAAATAAAAAATACTATGTATTACTTGGTATAACTCTTTCTAATCTAATTCATGGCAAACATATGGAAATTGTATAGACCTATAGTTGCATATGACTGGTGCATGCGATCGATGGTACGTTTCAAACAGTCCCACCGAATGCAGTGCCTAAATGAGGCGTGAACCTATTCTTAAGGCCCTTTTACACTGGCCAATTATCGGCCAATTTTTGTGTAAACAGGGCAGCGATCAGCAGATGAACGAGCAAACGCTCATTAATCTGCTGATCGTATAGTTTTAAATGTGAAAAATATTATAGTTGTCAGCAGCACATCTCCCTGTATAAATAGGGAGACCGCGCTGCCGACATGATAAAAATGTATGGGGGCGAGCGATCGGAGTAACGAGCGCTTGTCCCCATACTAGCTCCTTGTAAAAGGAGCAAACGAGTGTGGATCAACAAGATGTCTCGCTGATCGGCGCTCGTTGAACAGGCCAAAATAGCCCGGTGTAAAAGTATCTTTACTTATGCATAGTCAGCTAAACATGTATGTAAAAGGGGTAATAGCTGATCGTCATCTAATAGGTATGTTATGTTTATGGCCAACTTTATTTGAGGGTCAGGAATATCATCAAAATTTACTCCTTCAAAAAAACAAAAACTTTCTTCCTGTGTTCTTAATTATTGAGCTACCGAACACTAGGGTTATGGGATGTCTTTTAGCAGAAAACCTAACACATACTTATTAAAGTGATAATTGCGTGCATCTAGTTAACTTAAAGGTCTGGCCTAAGAGCAGCACAGAGGTTTGTGACTCACGGAATCCATAAAAATATGCAAGAAAAGATTTAAGGGTTGCTCCATCGCATGCTGTATTACAGAGGCACAATATGACTGCTCATGAAGTGTCACCATACAGTGTCTGTGCACCTGGCAATGCTGTGTGCATAGACTCTAAATCAGTTGTTACACCTCTTTGGTACTATTTTAAACATATTTACATTGTAAATGGACTTAAAGAGGCTCTGTCACCAGATTATAAGTGCCCTATCTCCTACATAATCTGATCGGCGCTGTAATGTAGATAACAGCAGTGGTTTTTATTTTGAAAAACGATCATTTTTGAGCAAGTTATGAGCAATTTTAGATTTATGCTAATTAGTTTCTTAAAGACCAACTGGGCGTGTTTTTACTTTTGACCAAGTGGGTGTTGTAAAGAAGTGTATGAGGCTGACCAATCAGTGACCAATCAGCCTCATACACTTCTCATTGTTCCAGACCAGCTTCTGGTGCTGTGGATCATGCTGGGCTGGAACAATGAAAAGTGTATGACGCTGATTGGTCACTGATTGGTCAGCCTCATACACTTCTTTACAATACCCACTTGGTCAAAAGTAAAAACACGCCCAGTTGGTCTTTAAAGAGGCTCTGTCACCAGATTATCAAATCCCTATATCCTATTGCATGTGATCGGCGCTGCAATGTAGATAAAAGTCAAATTTTTTTTTTTTTAAAACGATCATTTTTGGCCAAGTTATGAGCAATTTTATATTTATGCAAATGAGCTTTGAAATGGACAACTGGGCGTGTTTTTTTTTTCGTATTTCCAACTGGGCGTGCATTGTGTTTTTAACAACTGGGCGTGTTTACTTGTTTTACTAACTGGGCGTTGTGAATAGAAGTGTATGATGCTTCATCGTTCCCACCCAGCTTCTTTCACTAAAGACACACAGCGTGACGTCACCCACAGGTCCTTCAACCTTGGCATCGGTCAGAGAAGATACATCGGCTGAAAGGTGTCCAAAAGGTTAATATGCTCGTCTCTAGGGAGTTTGCTATGCTTACCTGCACATGGTGATGCTGCTGCAAATTCAACTGTACGCCTGGAGCTGTGGTGTCTTCTCTCTTCCGACGCCAAGGTTGAAGGACCTGTAGGTGACGTCATCACTCCCAGCCAGCCTCTTTCACTGCAGACACAGCGTGACGTCACCCACAGGTCCTTCAACCCTTGGCGTCGGAAGAGAGAAGACACCACAGCTCCAGGCGTACAGTTGAATTTGCAGCAGCATCACCATGTGCAGGTAAGCATAGTAAACTCCCTAGAGATGAGCATATTAACCTTTTGGACGCCTTTCAGCCGATATATCTTCTCTGACCGACGCCAAGGTTGAAGGACCTGTGGGTGATGTCACGCTGTGTCTCTAGTGAAAGAAGCTGAGTGGGAACGATGAAGCATCATACACTTCTATTCACAACGCCCAATTAGTAAAACAAGTAAACACGCCCAGTTGTTAAAAACACAATACACGCCCAGTTGGAAATACGAAAAAAAACACGCCCAGTTGTCCATTTCAAAGCTCATTTGCATAAATATAAAATTGCTCATAACTTGGCCAAAAATGATTGTTTAAAAAAAACAAAAAACGTTACTGTTATCTACATTGCAGCGCCGATCACATGCAATAGGAGATAGGGATTTGATAATCTGGTGACAGAGCCTCTTTAAGAAACTAAATCTAAAATTGCTCATAACTTGCTCAAAAATGATTGTTTTTCAAAATAAAAACCACTGCTGTTATCTACATGACAGCGCCGATCACATTATGTAGGAGATAGAGCATTTACAATCTGGTGACAGAGTCTCTTTAAACAGCCTGTATTAGATGGTAACACTGATAAAAATTGGCATGTGCAATGTTAGAATGATAATGTACTGCACAAACCCTGAAAGGTATCTAAATTGCCTAGGATTAGCCTTGTTTTTACAAGGAATTATAGAGATAGAAAGAAAAGATTTTTTTTAACCAATTGTATTGAATGTAAGCTAGAAAGGAACCGTTAAAGCAGCTTACATGCTTATATTTAGATAAAGCTCTCTCGGGTTGTACTTCACATTACACTAATGTTGAAGTCTTAATTAACACAAGACAGAAAGAAAGATTTGTAGTGGACATGCCATGGAAATATTTTATATATATATATATATATATATATATATTATATAATGTAGACAGAACAATCTACAAATTGCAAAGACTGTTCCCGCTTTAACACCCTTGTAATATGTTGTTATACTTTTATCACCTGGTGCTAAACTTCTTTTCAACACTTTAGCAAGCACAATTAGCACATTGCTGCTTTCCTGTTTTATTGTATTGTTGTTCTTAGGATGTATACATACTTTTCTTTACCTTTTTTATATCATACTCTTTGCATACTATATTTTTTTAAATATAGCTATTGATCAGTTTAATACTCTAGGCAATTAAAAATATCAGTAATACATTGTATCCACTTCACATGGAGACTTATTATAATTTTTTTTACATTATATTCATGTAATAATGATTATTATATAATATCATATGAAGTTATTGAACTCTTGAGGAATATTGACTATAATCTCATTTTATTAAGAGGTTTTAAGGTGCACTATTCTATAGCATAAGTACAGAGGTCTAACTTAAAGCTCTTAAGTTCCAGTGCAAAATCTGTAACAGGGCCTGCACCTACTATATACAGGGCCGGCAAAAGCACCAGGGCGAACCCAGGCAAGTGCCGGGGCCCACTACCCTTGTAGTAGTTGGCCCCAGTGTAGTGTAGTGCTGATGCTGCCGGTGTAGTGCTGACACTGCCATCATGGCTCCTTCAAGAGTGGAATCCCCGGCCAGAGTGTGGCCGACGTTCTTGCCAGGGATTTTGCTCCTAGACGGAGCTCTTGTTTAAAAGCTGAATCCCCACTCCCTAGTAGTGCCACAAAGCACCCTCCCTGGTAGTGCAACACGGCTAGGAGTGGAATCCTCAGCCAGAGCATTGCCGACGCTCTAGCCGGGGATTCGCCTACTGGAGAAGCCTCTGACGTCACTGTCCATATATGGACTGTGACATTAGGGGCTCCTCCTGGAGCAGAATCCCCAAATAGAGCGTTGCCAATGCTCTGGCTGGGGATTCCGCTCATAGAGGGAGTCTCTGACGTCACTGTCCATATATGGACAGTGACATCAGGGGCTCCTCCTGAAGCATAATCCCCGGCAAGAGCATTGCCGACACTATGGCCGGGGATTGCGCTCCTGGAGGAGCATCTGGCATCACTGTCCTGGAGCGGAATACCCGGCCAGAGGGTATACGACACTCTGGCCACCGGTTCTGCTCCTAGAGAGAGTCCCTGACGTCACTGTGCATTTATTGACAGTGACGTTAGGTGCTTCTCCTGTAGCAGAATCCCCGACCGGGAGAAGTGGAAGTGAGCGCTGGTGTCTCCTGAGGAGGAGATGGGGACCAGCACTCACAGTTCCATGGCTGCGGGCGTCAGGAGGTAAATGAGCCTGACGTCCCGCGGCCATGGGCATGACAGTATCCTCCATCTTACGCCCCCTCCTCTTGGGGCCAGAACGAGTGAGAAACTTCTTCAGGAGAGTAGGGGCATTTAGGTACTCTTCTGGCTCCAAGGACCTCTCTTCAGGACCAAACCCCCTCCAATCCACCAAATAAAATGTTCTTCCACCCACTCTCTTGGTGTCCAGAATCTGCTTAACCTCAAAAGTCTCTAATGAACCGCTGGGAGCCACTGCAGGAGTGGAAGTCTTGGAGTAGCGGTTCAAGATCACTGGCTTCAGCAGGGAGACATGGAAGGAGTTCGGGATCTTGAGGGTAGGAGGCAGCCCAAGCTTGTAGGTAACAGGGTTGATTTGTTGCAAAATTTCGAAGGATCCAGGGAGCAAAGTTGTACGATGGCACCCTCAGCCGGATATTCCTAGATCACAGCCAGACCTTAGTGTCTGCAAGGAACTGGGGAGGCTCTCTTCTTCTTGTGTCTGCCTTTCTTTGCATGCGGTCGACCGCCTGCGGAATATAAGATCGGCTTTGCTGCCAGATCTGTAGAAAGTCCATGAATGCAGAGTCAGCTGCAGGCACCTGGGACGTAGTGGAAACAGGAAGAGGTATTTGAGGTTGTTGGCCATAGACAATGAAGAATGGACTCTTAGTGGTGGACTCATTAGTGTGGTTGTTGTAAGAGAACTCAGCCCAAGGAAGCAGCTGCTGCTGGAGGTAAAGTGTCATAGATAGTTCTCCATAATTTGATTTATTCTCTTGACTTGATCATTGGACTGGGGATGGTAGGCAGAGGAAAAGTCCAACTACACACCGAGGAGTACGCAGAGGGCTCTCCAGTACTTTGAGGTGAACTGAACCCCCCGATCAGACACAATATGTAGAGGCAGGCCGTGCAGATGAAAGATGTGTTGGACGAAGAGATTGGCCAGTCGAGAAGCGGATGGTAGGCCAGTCAGTGGAACAAAATGAGCCATCTTGGAAAATCGGTCCACCACCACCCAGACCTTACTGCAACCAGCAGAGGGAGGCAGGTCCATGACAAAGTCCATAGCAATATGTTGCCAGGGGGCATTGGGCACAGGCAGCGGCTGGAGCAGGCCTGCCAGTTTGGAATGGGCAACTTTATATGCTGCGCACACTGTGCAGGAGGAGACAAAGTCTGTGATGTCTTTGGGCAGTGTGGGCCGCCAGAACTAATGAGCAATCAGGTCTCGGGTCTTACGGACACCCGCGTGACCTGCCAATTTGGAACTGTGTCCTTATTGGTGGATTCTTCTTCTGTCAGCCAGATGCACAAAAGTCCTCCACGGGGGAATGTCTCTAACTTGCAGAGGATTGACAGGGATGATGCAGTACGGGTTAATGATATTCTGTGGAGGCTCCATAGTGTCCCCTGTCTCGAACGACCCGGACAAGGCATCGGCCCTCACATTCTTGTCGGCCGGACGGTAGTGGAGCTCAAACTGGAACCGGGCAAAGAACAGCGACCACCTGGCCTGACGGGGATTTAGTCGTTGGGCCGTCTGGAGATAAGTGAGGTCCTTGTGGTCCATAAATATCAAGATGGGATGAACTGCGCACTCTAAAAGATGTCTCCACTCCTCCAGAGCCAATTTAAAGGCCAGTAACTCCCGATCCCCAATCGAGAAGTTGCGTTCTATGGAAGAGAAGAGCTTAGAGTAATAGCCACATACCATTGACTTGCCCTTGGAACCTCTCTGCAACAGGAGTGCAGCAGTACCGACAGAGGAGGCGTTCAGCTCCAACGAGAACTGTCGAGAAACTCTGGATGATGGAGGATAGAGGCTGAGATGAAGGAACTCTTGAGGCTATTAAATGCGGCCTTTGCTTCTGGAGTCCACACCTTGGCATTCATGCCTTTCTTGGTGAGGTTAGAGATAGGAGATGTCAGTGAGGGGAAGTTTGGAATGAATTGTCTGTAGAAATTGGTGAATCCCAGGATGCGCTGAATGGCCCACAAGCCTTGAGGGCGTGCCCATTCCTGGACGGACTTTACTTTTTCAGGATCCATCTTGAGGCCTTGATTCGAGATGATGTAGCCCAGGAAAGGTAAAGCATCTTTCTCAAACACGCACTTCTCCAATTTGGCGTACAGGCGGTTCTCCCTTAACCGCAATAACAATTGACGGACATGTCTCTGATGAGTCATTGGATCTGGAGTAAAAATCAAGATGTCATCAAGATAGACCACAACACAAACATAGAGGAGCTCACGGAAGATGTAATTAACGAACTCCTGGAAGACCGCGGGAGCATTACACAGGCAGAAGGGCATTACTAGATATTCATAGTGTCCGTCACGGGTGTTAAATGCCGTCTTCCATTTGTCACCCCGGCAAATCCGGATTACGTTTTAAGCCCCACGCAGGTCTAGTTTAGAAAAAATCTTGGCTCCACGCATGCGATCAAACAGTTCAGAGATCAATGGCAACGGATATCTATTTTTTACCGTGATCTGGTTGAGACCCCGGTAGTCGATGCAAGGACGCAGAGAACCATCCTTTTTCTTGACAAAGAAGAACTCGGCTCCTGCCGGGTAGGTCGACTTCCGTATGAAGCCCCCTCCAAGTTCTCTTTAACATAGGCGGACATGGACAGAGTCTCTGGCAAGGAGAGAGGATATACCCTACCACAGGGTAGGGATGCACCAGGAACTAGGTCGATAGGACAATCATAAACCCAGTGTAGGGGCAGCGTCTCCGCCCCTTTCTTGCTGAAGACATCCGAAAATGCAGAATAATGACCAGGCAATCCTGCCAGTGACCGAGACAGAGGAGGCTGAGCCGAACTAATCTGTACCAGGCAACGGTTGAGACACTCGGGGCCCCACTGAAGAACCTCTCCAGAATTTCAGTCCAGGACTGGGGCATGTAGTCAGAGCCAGGGCAGGCCCAGCAGCACAGGATTGACGGCTTTAGCTAGGACCAAGAATGATATGAGCTCGGAGTGGGGGACTCCCACTTGGAGCCTCAGTGGTTTGGTCACAGCTATAATTGGGTGTGGCAGAGGTAGTCCATTCACAGATGCAACCATCAACGGCCTCTCCGGAGGGGTGGTGGGAAATTGGAGAAGATCCACCAGGTCTCTACGAATGAAATTAGCAGCGGATCCAGAGTCCAGATACACAGAGACCCGATGAGTTCTCTCGCCGAACATTATGGTCACAGGATTGGACAATTTAATCGAAAGTCCTTCTTTACCCAGGGTTGTCTCTCCCACCAACCCTAGGCTCTGGGGCTTTTGGGCACATAGACGCACAAAATGGCCTCCGAGGCCGCAATATAGACTCAATAAACTCAATAGAGTCCTGAGGTGTGTCTGCGTTGTATCTCCTGGGTAGAAAGCTTAGCCTGGTCCGTCCTCACAGACTCCTTAGGAGGATCAGTGTCAGAGGACAGCCGGGGTTGCCGCAAAGTAGGGACCAGACTAGGGAGTCCTCCCTCCCGACGAGCCTCCTGGAGCCGGAAGTGGATGGTGTACTCTCCCATGGGGAGTTGTCTCCCTGGCATAGATTCAACAAGGAGGCGGCTGCAGACGAGACTCATCCAGGCTCCTCAAACACTGTGCGAAATGTCTGTAGGAACCCCCGGAAGTCACGGGTCTCTGGTCCCTGTCTTTCCTAGATAGGATTCGCCCATGCAAGGGCCCTGCCAGTGAGGAGAGAGACAATGAAATCGACCCTTGCACCATCAGACGAAAATGCCCTTGCATACAGGCTAAAGTAGATCTGGCACTGGTTCAAAAATCCACGGTAGGTGCTCGCGTCTCCATTATAGCGGTCAGAAAGTGGCAAACAAAATCGTGGATCAGCGCTGCCAGGAGGTGTAGTCCGAGGATCAGTACTGCCAGGAGGAGAAGTAGGAGGAACGGCAGCTTGCACCTCCAGCTGACGTGCAATAATGTTTATTGTCTGGAAGATTTGGTCCTGTCGAGACCGGAGGTCTAGCACATTCGCCTGCATCTCTTGTGATGTCATCACGGTCTTGGATTGACCAGCGGGGTCCATGGCCTGAGCCTACTGTCACGTTGGGTATGTGGACCCACTGGGCCGTACCGCCTTGACGGTATGGCAGCTGGCCAACAGGACACAGGTCACAGTCTATAGTTTGTATAGTGTATCTGTGGTAGCTCAGACAGTAGCAAGACAGGCTCGGCTGGGACTAGGCAGCAGGCAGGCACCAGGCGTGGTGTAGCAAGACAGGCATGGTACTCAGTACAGCACGACTTCAGCTCAGTACGGCACTTGACCAGGATAGCACGGGATACAGGTTACAGTTAGCAGGAACAGGAAACACTGGGAACTGGAAAACAATTACCATAGACAGACTAGGGTAACGACAACAAGGCTCAGGCATGGGAGGAAGGGGCTGGGCCCCTCTTATAGTCCAGAGTGCTCATGGGCCAATTTTGTACTTAACCTCAGGTACACCCTACGGGATCCGGCTGGGAGAAGCGGAAGTGAGCGCTGGCGTCTCCTGAGGAGGAGATGGGGACCAGCGCTCATAGTTCCATGACCGCTGGCATCAGGAGTTGAGTGAGCCTGACATCCCGTGGCCATGGGCATGACAGTGACTTATTATAACTCCTAAACCATTGTTTACCAGCACAGATAACACCATAAAACTGTTTACCTATACATACAGCTGTTTCAGGCATGGTAGCCCTCAAAAGTACAAAATATGAGAAGCATAGCTTTGTGAAAAAACTTCTTCAGGGAAGCATAGCCATTAAGGTTATTGTATGGTGGGACAAAAAGCCCTTTATTGCTTTGTTAAAATAATATTCCAAAAATAAGATTAACTATTTATGCCTAGTGTCTGAGGTGGTCATGCATCACCCTTTCAGACCCTGTACTCCGCATAATACAGTGTATTAGTTTCTCCTGGTGTGTTCCTTTAATCCCTTCCCGACCACCCACTAGGGGCATCTGTTATTCAAACCTGCTGTTAGTGCACACTATGCCTTGCCCTAACAGCAGCCTGTATCATAGTGACACAATATAATATATTAGCATACAGGAGAATGCTAACACATTATGAAGCTGTTTAAAAGTTATCCCTCCATGAGATTAAAAAAAAGTAACAAAACAAGTAATAATAAAGAAATGTCCACAAAAAAACCTCATACAATATATATTAGGTATCTACACGACCATATTAACCTGAAGAATTAAGTTAACAAGTTATTTAGCGTTAAACGTGAACGGCATAATGAATAAGAAAAATAAACATTGCAGAAGATACCTTTTTTTCTATATTTACATCACAAAAACAAATGATATCAAATACTATTTCTGCTGCATAAAACAAGGCTTCATACAGCCACATCAGTGCAAAACTAAAAAAGTGATGGATCTGGTACTGTAGGCAGAGAGGCAAAAACAAAGAAATTAAGCCTACTCAGGCCTGGTCATTAAGGGGTTAAAAAAAAGATACTTACCTTGTTTGAAGATTGACTATTAACCTGCATTTATGAGATATACCATAAAGAATAGGGAAAGTGCTATTTTAAATATGCATCCAAAAAATGGATTTTGAAACTCAATCTCTCTCTCTGCCTTGGATTTTTGCATTCGTCCTCTAATTATTTAGATTTAGATCAATTATGTTTTGGAAAAAAATATTACAGTTGAGAATCTTCTTTAATTGGGACTGTTCACTTGGTGATAGAACATACTTAGGAAAAGCTATTACTTGTAAACAGATTACATAGCCTATATACAGTATACACCGTGTTCTATAAGACAGTGTAGGATTTGCACAGCTGTCAAATACACTGCGCCCTGCTTATTACATGATTTATTGCTGTTTGTTTCACCCAATAACTTTTGTAGATTCATATTCCAGATTGAATTTCATAATTGGCAGAGTAGACTAGAGATTCAATATGTAGCTTTACCATTTATTTTCATTCTTTATTATTATTTGCAAATTGGGTAATGACTATACTATATTTCGGTGTCATATAGCTGATTGAAGATTGTTTTTTGAGATACTGTGTTTTCTAAACATTGAATTGTGATTTTACATCAGATTTAAACAGTGTCTAATAATAATGTTTTTATCATTGCAATCTGGTTTTTCATTAACTGTTAGCCATATTCTTCAACATTAAAAGAAAAAAAATGCTGGAAATAGATCACTTTGTGTGTAATCAATCTATATAATATATGAGTTTCACTTTTTGAATTGAGCTACTGAAATAAATTAACTTTTTGATAATATTCATTGAGAAGGGCTAGTATCTAAGAGAATATATAGCATTCCCCCTGCCCCAGTGAAGCTTATAGTCTATTATACTCCATACAGATTCAGTAAAATGTAATTCGCCCTATTAGGAAAGGCACATGAAGATGGAGAAAACATAATTACCCCTCACATATCAGATCTAATAGAGATGAGCTGTTCACCGGTTGCCTATAACCCGCTAAGGAACTATATTTCTGCAATTTAAAACAGAGGCACACACAGACTATGAGGCTTGGATGGGTGACTTATTTCTGGGCAATTTCAAAACCTGAGCTACACATAGTCTAAGCTACTTTTGAGAGACTTTCATGAAAGTCTTGCAGTTGAAATTTGAGCTGCTACACTACAAAGAGTATATATAAAATTGTATCAGTGTATATAATATAGTCCAAGCCTAAGAGAGTGTTTGTGGTACCATAAAAACTTTTAATCCACTGCAAACTCTCTAGATGTGTACAATGTTATTAAGATGTACTTTCATGTAACTGCTTTGATGTAAACTTCTGATGGCCATCCTTTATAGGTGTATCCATTCAATTTAGGATACCAGCACACTTACTTTATAACAGTATAGACAAAAACCCAGTGCTTTGCTGTCCTATCCTTTGACATTTTAGAAGTACTGTATATCTACAATAATGATGGAAATAATGGCTAGAGGTTTATAAATTACTAATTGTAGTCAAGTTCTGTAGGAAAATACATTTGCTGTTTTATAAGCCAATTTTTATATTATACAATTTACTGAATAGATTGAGCATCAAAGAGCTTTCACACTGCATGCTGGGACTTTTCAGCATAGGTAGGGTTACACATCTGCTTCCCTCCTCATTCCCTTTTTTCGAATGATCGTCAGTTTTATTGTATCCCCCTAGGAAACACAAATGGTAATTTGTAATCTTGTTGAGTTATATTTGTATTTTTATATTGTTTTATTTGTTTTTAATTTAAGTTATACGCTGCTTGTAAAATCTCCAGTGTGGAAAATTACCAGGAATTTCAGAAAAGGTTCTATTAGTTTTCCTGCATTTTGTAGATCAGACATCACAATATATAAAACTTTTACTTAGTACATGCTATAAAGTTCATTGAGTATAGGCTCACAATTTGTACCATATTACCTGTAGCCAGTGGCGTAACTACCGCTGTAGCAGCCTTGGCGGCTGCTACGGGGCCCCCCCATTGATCGGAGGCTCCGCTAGCAGCCGCTATGGCTGCTGCAGCACGACGCCACTGAAGGGGTTGTTCCTACAAAAGACATGCATTCCCTATCCACAGGATAGGGGATACATGTGGGATCGCTGGGACGCCCAGCGATAAGGAGAACGGGGGACCGAAAGTCCCCCGAAGTTCTCCATGACAAACCTCGGACTTCCGGGGTCTGTCAGCAGCTTCATATAAATGAATTGTGCACCGGTCGCGCTTGTGCGCATGCGTAACCAGCGCTCCTTTCATTTTTATTGAACTGCGCAGACCCCGGAAGTCCGTGGTTTGTTATGGAGAACTTCGGGGGACTTTCGGTCCCCTGTTCTCCTTATCACTGCCAGCGATCACACATGTATCCCCGATCCTGTGGATAGGGGATACATCTCTTTTGTAGGTCAAACTATAGCCCATTTTTTTTTGGGGGGGGGGGTTGGGGGTTGTTTGGCGTTATCTACAGGGCGGGCTGTATGGCGTTATCTACAGGGGGGCTGTATGACGTTATCTACAGGGGGCTGTATGGCGTTATCTATAGGGGGAGGCTGTATGGCGTTATCTACATGGGGGCTGTATGGCGTTATCTACAGGGGGGCTGTATGGAGTTATCGAAGAGGGGAGGCTGTATGGCGTTATCTACAGGGGGGCTGTATGGTGTTATCTACAGGGGGGCTGTATGGCGTTATCTATAGGGGGAGGCTGTATAGCATTATCTACAGGGGGCTGTATGGCGTTATCTACAGGGGGGGGCTGTATGGCGTTATCAAAGAGGGGAGGCTGTATGATTTTATCTACAGGGGGGCTGTATGGTGTTATCTACAGGGGGGCTGTATGGCGTTATCTACTGGGGGGCTGTATGGCGTTATCTACTGGGGGGCTGTATGGCGTTATCTACAGGGGGACTGTAAGGCGTTATCTACAGGGGAGCTGTATGGCGCTATCTATAGGGGGGCGCTGTGTGGCGGAATCTATAGGGAGGCACTTTCTACAAGGGTGGGTTGTGTGATACCCAGGGGAGAGGGGCCCCAGTTAAAAGTTTGCTATGGGGCCGAGTCTTTCCTAGTTACGCTCCTGCCTGTAGCAATTCAGTCCACTGAGAGCATCTCAAGCACCAGACACCGTATGGGAGATATATTTCTTACCACAGGGATGATATGCTGAATGTTTTACTTACCAACAGAGGTCAGTCAGAAATTGTACCACTGACAACCACCACTAGGCATGCAATGTTCCACTGACCACCAGGAATCACTTCTTGAATGCCAATGCAGATCACTGGGTATATGCTCTGTGGGTTGGTTGTAGAGGGCTATGGGGCTCCGTGATTTTCTTTGTAATCTATTTTGATTTAGCCACTGCCATGAACCACTAACATTAATGGGGTTCTGTTGGAGCTTCTGTTGAGCTTTCCATTATTTTTGATGGCAGAGATAGTGAAGTCTCCTTCGCTATTCTAAAAAAGTCCAGAACTCTGTTCGACCACATTAAAGTCACTGGTGTCCATCAGGATTCACCAGTTCTAGCTTGAAAGTGGATCTGGCATAGCTGTCATGGCCCTGTTAAAAAACAGAAGGCATGATTCTAGTGCGAGCAGAGCCTTATCCCCACTGAAAAAACAAACAAACACTATTCTCATTAAAGAGAATATGTCAGCTCTCCTCATATTTCTCTTTTTGTAAATAATTTTGTTGCCCATAAAATAATTCTGAACCATCTTTTTTTTAGAATTCTGTATTGTGCTGTTCTTCTGTTATTGTTCCTGCAAATGTATGAATAAATTGAAATCTAGGTGTTGCTTTTCCACTTATCAAAGGGAAGTGATCCTACACCATAACACTGTTCAATCAGAGGTGATAATATCAGAATTTATAGGGACACATCCCGTTGACAAGGGGACAAGCCACACACAGTAGTCAATTTATTCATACATTTCCAAGAGGAGTAACAGAGGACCGAAACAACACAGAGTTCTAAGAAAAGTTACTATGTAATTTATATTCCATGTATTTATGAAAACAGATATGTCCTTTTTAAGCTTGTTTATCCTTTGTTTTACTGTTTTTCTACACTTATTGAACGTCACCCAAAATCTCTTTCTTGGCATAGTAACCTATTAATTAATATTTAGGAAATAGGACACAAACAGTGGTTTATATAAAAAAAAAAGAAAAACAGATTGACTTCAAAACAAACACTCAACACTCCCCCTTTTGGGGGGCTTCCTAAAACGGAATGCAGGCATGCAATGCACTAGGATATATACTGAGTTTTATTTTTGTTTGTTGTTTAACGTTAAAAGGAAAAAAGAGCATTTCTATATGAAAACAAATGAACAGACTGATTTTTTTTCTTGTTTCATACAATTATTAAGATCACTAAGCTGACATCATTAAAGGGTAACTAAACTTTCAGAAAACTTCTGACATGTCATAGTGACATGTCAAACGTTTTAAACGGTGGAGTTTGAGCACTGAGACCCCGACCGATCGCTAAAACTAAGCAGCGGAATCGGGTTAGTGCTGAGCTGCTTCGTTTTTCTGATCGGCTTTTCTCGTAAAGCTGAGGTAACGGTTTACGGGCTCAATAGAAGTCTACACCAACTGCTTGGCTTTCCAAAAAAAGCTGTTCAGAAACTAAGCGGCTCATTGCTCACCTGAGAGCTTCTGCCGCTTCGTTTTAGCGATTGGTGGGGGTTTCAGTACTCAGACCCCCACCGATCAAAAATTCTGACATGTCACTATGACATGTCACAAGTTTTCTGAAAGTTTAGTTACCCTTTAACAGAGTAGTGCAGCAGTTTTTTCTTTAAGGCACAAGCAATGAGGGGGTTTAGATTTTTCTTAGAATTCGATGTTCCTCTCATGATTTCTATTATCACAACTTTTCTCACCACTGTACCTGTTCTTTTTATATTCATGTAAATGGTCAATAACTTGTATAAGCTTGTTCCTCTGTGGTAATCTCCTGCATCCTATGCTGCATGCAGCTACAGCATCAGCAACTGGAATTATTTATATTTGTTTGCGAAAAGAACATTAACATTTAGAAATAAATTCCCATATTTTATGGATAAATATATCATGAGAGTTATCTTAAATGCACGTGTTAAAATCAATGGGAATAATGTTACCTATTTTGTTGAAAACTAATGTGTACATGCAACTATAAACTTCATTCCATTTTAGGTCCAAAATGAATTACATATTATATCTATATAAGGCCTAATGCACACGGCTATATCACTGTACAGAGCCATAATCTAGCCTTCATAGAAGTGCATAGAATCTTTACTGTATCTATTTCATACATATTTCATTCTGTATGAACCTGACAAAAAAAATTGTGGCATTCGACATTGGATGGATCTTCTAGGGGAGAATAGCTTCGGACATACAGTACCCAACAGATCATTTTCCAGCAGCACATCGAGTCCTGTACTGCTGCATAGTATAGAGTTATGTGCTGCCATACAGCCGCCATACTGTGTGCATGAGGCCTATGGGTCAGAGCTTTATTTTTCTGATGCACAGCTTCAAATTCTAATTCCCTTCATATATCTATAAAACAATTCTGACTGCTACTACAGCCACCACTTAGGGGGGTGCACTAAAGATGGATATATACAGCTGCCATTGAGTACAATAATAAATCTGCCTTCTTTAACCCCTTAATGACCAAGCCAGATTTGTCAAATCTGGTATGTCTGACTTTATCAGAGAATAACTCTGTGAAAGTTTTGAATATCCAAGTAATTCTGACATTGTTTTTTCGTCACATGTTGTACTTTATTTTAGTGGTAAAAGTAGACTGATACGATTTGCGGAAATTAATAAAAAAATAGAAAAATGGAAGAAATTTTGTAAAAATTACCATTTTCCCCTATTTTTAACTGCAATATGTCACATATGTACATACATACTGTACAATTTTTTTAATTAAATATATATTTCTATCTCTTTACTCAATTTTGGCAGCACTTTTGAAAAAATTAAATAAATTTTCAGCAATTTAGAGGACTTACAAATTGAATAATAATTTTATAAATTTTGAAGTACATTTTGTTTTCCTGCACCAAACCAGGTTTTCAGAGGCTCATAGGTGTCAGAATGGTGGAAACCCCCACAAATGACCCCATTTAGAAAACTAGACCCCTTAAGGTATTTACCTAAGGGTATAGTAAGTATTTTGACACCACAGTTTTTTGCTAAATTTAAAACATAGCAGGTGAAAAAAAAAAAATTTCACTTTTTTTCATAAAAGTATCAGTTTGAAGACCAATTTCTTTGTAATGCGACCATGAGAATGAAGAAACACACCACAAAATCTATCACCCTGTTTCTCCTGTTTTCAAAAATACCCACATTGTGGCCCTAATGCGCTGCCTGGACACACGGCAGGACCCAAAAGGAAGGGAGCACCCGGAGGCTTTCAGGACTCATATTTTGCTTGAAAATGTTTTAGGCCCCACTGTACATTTGGAGAGGCTTTGAGCTGCCAGAACGATAGAAACTCCCCATAAACGACCCCATTTAGAAAACTAGACCCCATAAGGTATTTATTTAGGGGTATAGTAATTATTTTGACCCCACAGTTCTTTGCTAAATTTAATGCATATCAGGTGAAAAAAATAATAATTTCACTTTTTTCATAAAAGTATTTGTTTGAAGACCGATTTCTTTGTAAAACGACCATGAAAATGAAGAAACACACCCCAAAATCTATCACCCTCTTTCTCCTGTTTTCAAAAATACCCACATTGTGGCCCTAATGCGTTGTTTGGACACACGGCAGGGCCCCAAAGGAAGGGAGCACCCGGAGGATTTCAGGACTCATATTTTGCTTGAAAATATTTTAGGCCCCACTGTACATTTGGAGAAGCTTTGAGCTGCCAGAATGATAGAAACTCCCCATAAACGACCCCATTTCGAAAACTAGACCCCATTAAGGTATTTATCTAGGGGTATAGTTAGCATTTTGACCACACAGGTTTTTCGCTAAATATATTGAAATTAGTCTGTAAGAATTAAAATGTACTTTTTTTCTGAAACAACATAGAAATTTTTATTATTTACAAGGAATAACGAAGAAAATGCACCCCAACATTTGTAAAGCAATGTCTCCCGATTACGACAATACCCCATATGTGGTAATAAACTGCTGTTTGGACCCACAGCAGGGCTCAGAAGGGAAGCAGCGCCATTTGGATTTATGATTTTGCTGGAATGGTTTTCGGTGCCATGTCGCATTTGCAATGCACTGGAGGGACCAAAACAGTGGAAACCCACCAAAAGTGACCCTATTTTGGAAAAACCTTCAATGAATTTTTCTAGGGGTATAGTGAGCATTTAGACCCCACGGGTCTTTTGCAGAGTTTATTAGAATTAGGGCGCGAAAATTAATATCAACATTTTTTCCACTAAAATGTTGCATTTTCTCATTTTCACAAGGGATAAAGGAGGAAAAAAACAACCATTTTTGTTATAAAGCAATTTCTCCCGAGTACGGAAATACCCCACATGTTGTCATACGTTTTTTCATTAGAAATGAATTAACCCTTTCAGGACTGATCCATTTTTTGCTTTCATATTTTAGATTTTCACTCCCCGCTTTCCAAGAGCCATAACTTTTTTATTTTTCCATCAATAGAGTGGTGTGAAGGCTTATTTGTTGCGGGACAATCTGTAGTTTTCATTGGTACCATTTTGGGGTACATGCGATTTTTTTTGATCACTTTTTATTACATTTTTTTGCAATCCTGAGCAAAAAACAGGAATTCTGACACCGTTTTTTAGGTTTTCTTTTTGCGGCGCTCACCGTACGCTATAAATGACATTTTTACTTTATTCTGCAGGTTGGTACGATTACGGCGATACCATATGTATATAGGTTTGGTCCTTTTTTTTAGCGTTTGCGCAATAAAATGACTTATTTATAAAAAAAAAAAATTCTGTGTCACCATATTCTGAGAGCCATAATTTTTTTATTTTTTAGTCAAAAAAGCGGTGTAAGGGCTTGTTTTTTGCGGGATGGATAGAAGTTTTTATTGGTACTATTTTCGGGTACATGCGACTTTTTGATCACTTTTTATTCTTTATTTAGGGAGCGGTGGTGACCAAAAAAATTGCGATTCTGTCGTCGTTTTTTATAGATTTTTTTTGGGGTGTTCATCGTGCGGGAAAAACAACATTATAGTTTTATAGTTGGGTTCGTTACGAACGCGGTGATACCAAATATGTGTACTTTTTTAACGTGTTCATTTTTTTTCTATAATAAAAGTCTTATTATAGGAAAAAAAGCATTTAGTGTTTATAGAACTTATAACTTTTATTTTTACACTTTTTTTAAAACATTTTTATTACTTTTTTTTACTTTTTTAACTTGTCCCACTAGGGGACACTTAGTCTTCCAGCTTTGATCGCTGCTAGAGTACATTACACTACACACGTAGTGTGATGTACTCTAACTGTCATTGTGACGTGACTGTCACACTGACAGGAAGCAGAGGAGGACCGGCCGGACGCTGTTCCTCCGAGGCTTCCGTGCATGGCAACCCGGAGGTCATTATCTGACCTCCGATTGCCGTGACAAGCATCGGTAGCCCCCACGATCACTTCGTGGGGGCTGCTGATGTGCTTCAAATCACTTAAATGCGGCGACGGCAATCCGTCGCCGCACTTAAGGGGTTAACTGCCGAAATCAGCGGCGATGGTCCGCTGTCCGGCAAGACTGATGTCTCAGCTGTCGGGGACAACTGTCAGCGCGGGTCTGTCACTCTGTGTTTACTAGCAGCCGACCATGACGTTCATTTTCGTCCTTGGTCGTTAAGGGGTTAAAGAGGCTCTGTCACCAGATTTTCAAACCCCTATCTCCTATTGCAGCAGATCGGCGCTGCAATGTAGATAACAGTAACGTTTTTGTTTTTTTCAAAAACGAGCATTTTTGGCCAAGTTATGAGCATTTTTATATTTATGCAAATGAGCCTTTCTTAAGTACAACTGGGCGTGTTTAAAGTTATGTCCAAGTGGGCGTGTATTGTGTGTGTAACATCTGGGCGTTTTTACTTGTTTTACTAGCTGTTATCTACATTGCAGCGCCGACCTGCTGCAATAGGAGATAGGGGTTTGAAAATCTGGTGACAGGGACTCTTTAAGCTCCCCCTAGTGGTGGCTGCAGGCGAAGGTGGAAAAGTCAGCAGACCCCCATACACATTGGATCAACAGGTTCGGACAAGTTTTGTCTAATGTGTATGGGCTTTCTAATTAATAATGACTTATTTTTAAGCTGAAATATTCTCTACTAGAAAAATAAAAACTCATGTATGCAAATATCATAGAATGCTATAGGTATATATGATATATAAATATGAATCTAGATGCTGATATTTCCCTTTCATCTTATCCATGGAGCTTCAGCTGCCTTATCCTTGTGACAGCAATGGAGTGATATTTAGAAAGGAAGATTAATTTGCTGGTTATTTCAGATTATGACTTTGCCTTTTTCTGAATTGTATTGAGGCACCTAAATCTCGAGTAATATTAGACTAACAATAGAATTGCACAGGTTAAATGGCTGCAAGAGATGTTATCAGATCTTTTTGAAATGTATTTTGCAGCTCTTTGCTATTATCATTGAATCATGTCTTATGCAGACAGTGTAAGCGGTACATTAAAATGCTTTTCATAGGAAAATTCTATTTGATCCTACAAAAAAAAAAAAAAAGGCCTGTTAAAGGGAATCTCTAACAAAACTCATAGCAATTATTCACCACTTTCACACGGCAGTATTTTTGCCAGTATTTTTCATCGGTATTTGTAAGCCAAAATCAGGAGTGAATCCAAAACGCAGAACGGGTGCAAATCTTACTATTAGACTTTTAACTGTATATTTTCCTTTCCTGGTTTTATAAATACTCATGCAAAATACTGACAAAAATACTGCCGTGTGAAAGTGGCCTTACAAATAATTTTATACAAGAGCTGTTTGTAGCGGAAAACGGGTTCTTGTTGACCCATGTTGTTAGTTCCGAATGCATCATGGAAGATTCTTGACAGAAAATGTCGGGGGAAACAAAGATCATTCTACCCTCTGAATAAATATGCAAGCTTGGCCAAGCTTGGGAAGATCATGGCATATACAGATAGCATGTTCTGTCATTCACTATAATAGTGAATTGATGCATGCCAAAATCTTTTCTGGACAGCGGTGTTTGTGGAAGAAATATTGCTTTGATTTCCTAGTGCTGGAATATGGGTTGCCGGGTAAGTACAATTTTTTTTCTAAATTTGTTAGTAGGGAAGGGAGAGGGAGAGCACCCACAGGGGACTTATTGGAAGGGATAACATGCTATATTACATCCACCTTTATCTTCCTGGCTGTTTGCTCCAAGAATTATGCATTAAATTAGGTATCTTAAATTAAACATTGGAATATTTAAGAAAAGTTATCGTTTAGGCTACATGTGTAAATTCTTATTTAACCTAATATGTATTTGACTGATATTGCCATTGGGAGCTATGAGTATATATTCTTTTGCATTTGCTCTTGTTTTCTACTTTCTAATTTCAGAACCAGATATATAATTTTAGATGATACAATCAGTGGCATACTGTCTGTGCCACATCCTTTCACTGTCTGAATATACAGTAATTGTTTGTTGGAAAGATTGAGAAGTGCTGAGTAGAGCAGTAAAGAGATAAGAATGTTTTTCCCAATCATTTTACAGAAAAAGAATTCTAAAAAATTAAGGATTTTTTTTTACTACAATGTCTTCTATTTGAAAACATAAAAATGTATAGATATTTGAATCTTCACAGTATTGAACTACTATACTTATCCTAAGTGATCTTTACCTACCTATCTTCACCTACATAATGCTCCATATATATTGTGTTTTCCATCAAGGGTGTACATAACAGAGGCAGACCATGTTGCTGCTGTGGGTCTCTTATAGTAAGGAGCTCAGCCCTGGTTGATTCAATGCCCTTTGCTACTGGGTGGGTGAGAACCTGTGCAGGGTTTCCCTCTCCAGAGAAACTGCATTGTTAACAAGCAATGGGACGTAGAATTGGCCTGAGGGACATGGGAAAGTTGTGGAGAGGGAAACAAAAACTAGGCCCTCTGTTCTATACAGCACCATAACTAAGGGCCTATTTTTACCTTTGCTATGTGACCCCCCCCCATCTATTAAATGTACACCACTGCTGGCCAAACAACAAGCTATATTGTCATAAAGAAGGACAGAAACACACTGTGGAGCAGAAGGGCTCCAAGGACCGTGGCAGGTGGGGAGTTTGACTGGGGCGGTACAACTGTCAAACCATAATGCAGGTGTCCTAAGATGAGCTCAGGGAGGACAGGAACTTCCCGTAAACTAAAAGGGCCTCCCTGAGCTCGCCTTAGGACACCTGCGTTATGGTCTCCCAGTCAATATTTATGTATGGTATATACTGTATTTCAAGCCCAAAAATAATTAATCCAGTTGCTAAAATCTCAGCTTTACTAGTAGTAGTTGTTAGAAGTTCTTGGTTTGATACATAATTTGATGTTAAAGTAAACATATTGAGGCACATTTACTAAGCTCGGCCCATGTTTACTATGGTGTCCATTCATAAGTTTTATGTTTTGAGAGACAAGGTCATTTTAACATATTATGCTAGAAGCACTTTCCTGTCAGTTGCTTTTCCCTATATGATGGGATTTGTAGGGACACTGCTGAAGCAGTAACTACTCTGTGGACACTATAATATAATATAGCCATGTAAATATTATTACTGTGCTGGCACAAATATTTGTCCTCCATTTCTGTTTGGGCACTGTAGTTTGGAATATCTGCTATGGGACCCTAGTATAAAGACAACTAGTGTAAGTTTTAGACATGGGACCAGGACAATAAGTGGTGGGGTTGTCATCTGAAAACATTAGTGTGGTATGTGCTTCTATGTTTCGTTGTGGCTCTAGTCATTATTATTGGCATATGGGTCAACCCTTTTAAATAGTCAGTGTTATATTATCTAATGCTTGTCTTTTAATTGTCTTCCATACAAATATAAAAGTAACATACTTACATTTGATTTATTTTATGTATCTTCTTTAAAGCTTTATTTAGAGCCACTAAAACTTTCTTATAAAGGTTTCCCTAATATAATCTTATCAGCATTGTACTTCATTGACCACTCTTCAGGCTGAAAAAGAAAAGGAATAAAAATCTAACAAAGCCTTAAGCTTTTTATAACAAAGCTACTTGAGTTTCTTTGACTCAGGATTATAATACTAGCTGCCAAAGTACCCCAAAATTTCTCTACCCCCTGCTACAAGCATTAACATCAGTGAGAATTGTTGGCCTCCTAGGGGGCGGAGCAACAGGTAATTTTACTGAGATCTGGCATGTATTTTGTGCTAAGCATTTGAGGTCCAGTGCCTACGGTGGTGCTTCATAAGGTTTGCCAAAAGGGGCATATAAAATCAGAAGTTTTTTATTTATTTTTTTGCCCTATCCCCTTTCCTCTGTCAGCCTGGTTATCAAATATTGTGACTTTTGGATTGGTTGGGGGTTGTATTACACCGCAGGATTGTGGCTGATATGAGGAGCGTGCAGCGGCAGCCCCTGCTGACTGCTGTTCTATCTATCAGTGCTTGTTTACGAGGATGGAGGGACATCACTTGTCTACACGTCTCCCTCTTCCCTCTCTCCTGCAGTATATAAATTAAGTCAATTTAATGTCTGGCAGCACGCTCCAGAGCAGGAACCAGCACACCAGCAGTTTGTTTGATCACAAAGCCGGAACACAGCAGCATCAGTGAGGACATGTGTTCAATAAAATTAATGGTCTGTAACTTCTTTGTACATTCTGTACAGCACTTTGCTACCGCCACCATTATACAGTGATTCCACACATTATAGTAACACTATATAGGATGGGGGGCTGCAATGTGGAACATCTGCTGATGATACAACCCTCCCCCCCATATGATGTATGTTACTGTTTAGTTAGAGACTTCAAAGTGACACATACTGTACTTACTTTATAAATGATATTGCATCAGTAGACAAGTCACTTTATAGTCCCCCCATGCTAGACATTATTCTAAAATATATAATGTTGTGGCCACTTTATATATGTATAGACTAATTAGGTTTTTAGGCTGTGTTATGGCATTTTAGTTCTAACTGCAATTGGGCTAGCCCCACTAACCCTTCCCACAAAATAACATACATGTATGTCATCTGCGTCACTATTTGCATTGCTCCTTTGTTCACCAAAGATTACCAGCCAAGTTTACATACATAGATGAAGAGGGAGATTTGGTTTTGGAATCATGGCTTCACGTGAAGACTTTTTTCATAATTTTACATCCCTGGGATCTATGATACTGAAATAACCAATACCAACTGCCCAAAAAATAAAGCTGCATAAAAATAATCATATACTCTTTTATATCCCTCTCCATTCCCATGACTTTGGTCCCAAGGTACCTTGATGGATCTTGTTTACTAGAATGCAATGCGTACATGCCACACTAGACAAGTGACCACGGTAGCCAATTAGTGGCTACATGCTGTATATACATATATATATATATATATATATATATATATATATATATATATATATATATATATACACTGCGTGCCACCCCTACGGCCAAAGTGGCTTTTATAATGCTAAAACTGCATGTATTAACATGTCATTCTGCCACGGCTTACTGACTCGCAACAATGCCATGTGAGCCTAACTGCACAACAGGGTGCCAGGACGAAAGGCATGGCAGCATAAACTCTTGGTACAAACCCTGACCGAGTTGTGTCCGGTTTCTTGAACAACTGCTCAAGGTGTGCCTATTTCTTACAACCAACAACCCCTTTCTTCGTCCAAATTTGCTGCATTGTGATGCACCCTGTTAATTTTATCTTATCACTATAGATTTTTTTAGAGGGAAGTCCCTTATTCCATCAATTCGCTAGAGTGCAGAGTATATCTATCTCTCTCTCTGGAGAACCACCACATATGTACAGTGTGAACTGTGTGAAATGCATTAATTTTTTTCCCCTCAAATAAGTGGTCATGTTACAATTTTTTAATTTTTAAATATGTCTTATATTACTGCAATGTCCATAAAATTATCTAATATTTCTGTGCCTTTAATTTATCTTATTATAGTATCTGTAATTTTTTTTACTCAATGTATTACTTCTATGTTATACCTTTTGCTTTAGTTTATTTTTATTTATTTTCTTTACATTGATGTTACATAGACACATATTATAAATGATAATCTGCATATTTGCTACTTTTATTCATAGGTGTTACCACAGTGCTAACCATGACAACACTGAGTATAAGTGCTCGGAACTCACTGCCAAAGGTTGCCTATGCTACTGCGATGGACTGGTTTATAGCTGTGTGCTATGCCTTTGTTTTTTCTGCGCTCATTGAGTTTGCAACTGTCAACTACTTTACCAAAAGAAGCTGGGCCTGGGATGGAAAGAAAGCTCTAGAAGCAGCAAAAATAAAGGTGCTCAATTTACTTTAAGTTCTGAAATCTGAGTGTGTCCATATCTTTTCTTATAGAAAATGTAGATAGGTAAAAATCTGAACTCATGGATAAGCATTTGATGGTAGAAGATTATTTCTTGAAAGCCCATAATGAAATTACTCATGATGTTTAGAGAGTTGCTTCATGAAAACTGAACAATTTGGAAATCACAGTCTTGATATTAAACAAATTGGGAAGAATATTTTTTCCAAAGAGCGGATTCTTAATGTATCTGTTTCAGGTGGGATCCTCCCATGTGTTTTAATTGTTTTTATTTCAAGCAGTAATCTAAAGGCAGGTGCATAAAGTACTAAGAACGTAAACTTGTGAGATCTGTCTTATAAAATTTCATATTGCGAATATTGCATACATCCAAAGAGGAAAACACTAGAAAATCATAAGATCTGTTTGTAGAAAAAATCCATACTGTTCAAACGTTCTACCTGCCACAGGCAATTGATGCCCATGGTTCTACTCAGCTAGGCAATAAGCATGCTCACAAATGTTATATTAAAAGCCAGACCCTTAGCCCTTTACATTGGTGTTTTATTGTTTTAATAAAATTTTTCCCTTGTATTGCTTTATTTTTCTTAAAAAGTATTCAGATTTCAAATACAGTTGGTTACGGAAAACCTTAAAATTTGAACATCTTTTTTTATGCCTATAAAGCTATCATTTATTTGTTTTCAAATGAAAACTCCCACTTTAAAAACAAAAATAAGAGGGTAGATACAAAGTTAAAATTTAAGACATTTTGTTTTAACATTTTTACATTTTAAATTAAAGATGAGTAGCGAAACCACTGCATGTATGTAGTGTGAATTACTCTCTTTACAGTGCCAGACAGCCCATTTTCTGTGCTTTTGGACCTGCTTCTAATAAGCACCCTCCCTTGGGACATACAAAGCAACCTTAAGGCCGGATTCCCACAGGTCAGATACGCGTAAAACTACACAGCGTATCTGACCTAGAACCCGCAGCCTGTGATTGGCTGCAGCATTCACATGGGATGAAATGTCATCCCTGGGGGCCGGGCTGGACGCAGGAGCAGAGAGTTCTGGGTAAGTATGAGATATTTTTTTTGCTGACTTGCGATTGCCCATTCATGCATCTGATCGGCAGGGGTGCCGTGAACTGAACCCCCACGAATAAGATATTGACCTGAGGTCAGGTGACCGGACTGGTCCACTCTCGAGCCGGCATGCACCGACCTCAGCCAGACCATCACCGCCGCCATATTCGGCGCATTCCGCACACCTCCTGCTCCTAAATATGAGTGAGTAGAGCAGATGGAGCCAAGTAGCGAATGACGGGACGGCAGCGTGGTCTGTGTGGGGTCGGGCCAGACCAAATGATCTCTCGGGCCTTATACTGGAGGTTCCCCACCCCTGATCTAATTAGTAAAACTTGGCATCTCTTGCTAGCGTTCGAGTTTATATAGTGACAGGCTGAGACCCTACAAAAGCCCCTAGGGTTGACCTACTTCAATGCTTGCTAGGGCATAAAGGTATGCCCTAACAACTACCTGGGCATATTATTATGCATGGGCATAATGTACTGGCATATGGAAACATTATAAACAATACATAGTAGTGGAAAAAAAGTGATTAACGTAAAGGTAATAGGACTAAACAAACTGCTTAAACAATTAGTAAGTATGAAGTAGAGCAGTTCCATAGGGGAGTGAGCACACTGAGAATGGAGCACAACTGATAAAAGGCGAAAGGGAGGCAAATGGACCTCATCAACTATACTTTGGTAAATATATCAATCCTGAACTATATTTGTATATTTGTATTATATTGTGTTTGCACGGGTTATCTTCACCAATAACCCCTGAATATTATAGCTAGAATGTCCTGTAGTGGAAAATCATTTTAGTTCCATTTCGGTATTAATTTAGAAAATATGTTATTATTGTCGTAAACTAGTATTTAGGTCTGAATAATTCTTACCATTTTTCTTTGTGCAACAGAAAAAAGAGCAAGAATCTCTTGGGAAAAAACCTATCAATACATATGGTGGAGGAAGAATAACCTACACACCAAATATTTCCAAAGACCTTACTTCATCTGTCATCTCAAATCCTGCTTCTTTGCATATGAAAGTTGAAGAGAAGTGCCAGGAAAACAAAAAGACTTACAACAGTGTCAGCAAGATTGACAAATTGTCTCGGATAGTTTTCCCTGTCATGTTTGGAACTTTCAACTTAGTGTATTGGGCAACATATTTGAACAGGGAACCTGTCATTAAGGGGGCGGCCTCATCCAAATCATCACAAGTATTGCCAATACATATTTGAGCCATATCTTTGCACCTGACTATACCAATGAAAGTAACACAGTAGGTCCGGGACATTTTTTGTGTGGAATACTTAAATCTTTTTTTGTTTGCTTGTTTGGCATGCATAGTCACTGGCTCTGTCTGCTCATTTGAATGTCTTACCTCATTTTTAAACAAAATAGACTCTAACGCCAAAAACATTGTCTTACTTACGTTGCAACTTCAACAATTAAAATCATGCAATGTTTTATTTATATATTGTATCTACTTATTTTCTAGACATCAGACTTAAAAGGGTTTGCCCATCAGGGACATTTATGAGATATCCGCAGGAACCGAGCAAGGTAGGATGGGGTTTAGGGGACCCCGTTCTAGAGATAGGTCCAGAGGTGGGAGCCGCATCTATATGACATTTATGACATATCCTGTGGATATGCCATGAATGTCCCTTATAGGCAAACCCCTTTAAGATATTAACTCCTTTATCTTGTGATAGTGATTAGAATTGAGTAAACCTATGGAAGAAAGATATTAGGGTATTTCTGTGAACTTTTAGGTCTTAAGCCATATTTAGTATGTTTAATGAATAATTAAGAAGAGTAAGTGTTTAGCTTTATTAGTATAAGCATGGGTCTGTCATGCAATAGTAAAATGAAAGTTTCTCTTAAGGACCAGTATTTCCATAGGTTTATATAATACATTTAATTCTGTCATAAATTTTATTCCAAAATGTCACCTCCATGTGGCAATTTAATCTGCTACATATATCAGCTACTATAATGTAATATATTATGTTAGAACAATGTAGTCAATGTATATATATATTTTAAATACAGTATTTTGGTGATAGGAGAGCAACAATAGATTGTTAGTAACTAGCAAATTACTGCAATTACAAATATTTATGGCATAAAATCGCTTAAAAGAGTCCATAACCAGTAAAATACTAATCTATATACATTGCCTTCTAAAACTTTACATCTTTGAATGTCTTGGCTTAGATGGAGGACAACTTGTGTCTTCTGTTACAATTGTATATTTCCCTTCAGTATCCAGACCGCTGTTTATTAGAATGTTAATGTGCCATGTATCAATAGTTAGTTTGTAGCCAAGATAACATATCTACAGATATTATATTTGCATTCATTTGATTCCTTTAAAATCACTACTTTCATCAGTTTTAACATCTTGTATTCTAGCATGTACTACTTAAACTCATCATTCAGCACTGCACATTATGCTAATTTTAATAAAATAAATAACATGAATATGAATACTACAAATACAGTACAATCTTAATTATTTAAAGCAGCTTTTACAAACATTTCTACATACTGCCTTACGTGCGTGATTTATTTTTACTATCCTATTTCTTGTGAATCCTTTTTAAAAATTGTATTCATTGTCTTATTAAAGTGTATCATAACTTTTAGCACTCTATATATTTAGATTTATGTAAAGAGTAGACTTGCAAATAATTACTTCTAAGGTTGATGGTTGCTATCGGTATGTTGTGCCGCCCTGTGGCGGATTAAGTAGACCATAGGCCCTGGGCTGTACCCCAAACTTGGGCCCCACTTCCCCACCGCCGCTCTGCCGTGCCTTTAGTGGACTCCACCTTTCTGTGAGGGCATTGAGAAATGGGTGTTACGATTCCCCTTGTCAATGGGCTGTGTCCCTACATACTGTAAAGTCTCCAACCATCGCTGACAGTATTACACTGTGTAGGGGCACATCCACCTGACAATGGGAATGGAAACACGCATTTGTCTATTAGTACTGGAGTACAAAGACTTTATCTGGAATACAAGGATTTCCTATAACAGACATGTCAGAAGAGGGTACAGATCCTCTATAGATCCAGTGACTCACAAGTGATGACTTCTCTGATGGGAGTCATTATTTTTCTTTTCTTCTCCATCTGACACAGACCGTTATGGCGACTTTTACTGATGACTGCAGAGTTTCCTGATGAGACATGTTTTCCCCTCGCTTCTGCAGCCATTTCCAGCCTCTATAGAAACACAAAAGTTCAGACACCAAGGCTCAGGACCATACATTAAAAGGTTGTCCAGGTACGGACCGTTTTTTCATACTGATGACCTATCCACGTGTCCGGTCAACTCCTTTTACTCAGACTAATAAATTCGGACCCAGACCAGATCCTAGAATACATACAGACCCCCGACCTTTTAAACTATTGCAGTCCCCAGACCAGACCCCCCTAAACAAATACAGACCCCAGGACAAGCGCCCTAATTTAATAATGACCCCAGACCTGACTCCTAAACTAATACAGACCCCTAAAAATAGACCACTAAACTAATACAGACCCCAGACCAAGACCCCTAAATACAGACCCCAGACCCCCTAAATACAGACCCTTTAAACTAATCCATTCCCTTATACTTACATGCAGTATATTCCTTATATACTTGGTAAGGTTATGATGCTTCAATTCTATGGTGCAGAGCGTTTTCCCCGTTTCAGCTATCGATTGTTGACACCTCCAGGGGCCCGATCTACCTGTAATTGTATACCACGCTCACTGAACTTTTGAGCTGCTTACAGATCAAAGCATTTGCCAGTGGCTCTATGTTTTGCATAGAATTTCATGCAAATTGCATACTGAACCAAACTGCCGCCTCAGTATACTTGTACTAAAATCACCTGACTGCATAAAAGCATTTGAGTAGACCCTCTCTTTATCTTACAATCTCTTGTAAGTTTTAGGCATTATTCATGTACCAAAAAGTATTTAGCTGCTTTGGACATTGTTGGTACTGAGATTCATACCATTCTTATTCCTAATATGATTGGGTGTTTTTTTTTCTTTTGTTTTGCAGGGGCATCCCATCATTTATGTCCCTTTTTTTTTTGAGGATACCAATTTTTTGTTGATTTGGTGTAAAATGTTGATATTCTCTTTAATGCTTTTACATTTTTAGGCATATCAAATTGTGTGTGTATTATGGTATAGTGCTTACAGTTCACAAAATATAAAATCTCTCCAGTAAATATGAGAGCATTTTTTAGTGTTCGAGTATTAAAATATGAGACCAGGTAAAAAGTGAAAGTTCAGTACTTGCAGCGTCATGCCCCAAAGTTTCATTTACCTGATCAGGAACATTTGGAAGAGCGCTCATGTAGTTCTCTACTAGGTTGCAGCTGAAGCCTGAACTGCCCATGACTATGGAGCAGCACTGTCATGAGCCGCTTAAAATACTTTGACATACAGTAAAATATTCTTTTGAGCTTTTATTATGGGATTGTTATAATTTTACCCTAATCTCTTGCTAGTGTTTGCTACACTTTTCTGACCAAATTACCCATGAAATGTTTATACTTTTACAGAAATACGTTGGTTTATTGATCTTACATGACACTTATTTAACAATACATCAACGTCATTTAAAATATAAAGCCTGGACACAAACGTGGGACATTTCCAATCACTGACATTTTCTATACAACATCAAGTGTTAGTAGGATATGTCCACTTCTTTTCAGATTCATTTCTCTGTTTAAATTGTTATTGTTGCTTTGCTCTACTTTCTATAACATAGAAACAAAAAATCTGACTCACTTTTTCTTAAAGGGGTTTTCCACAAGTAAAGCATTAATAGCTTATCCTTAGGATAGGACATAAATGTTTGATTGTTGAGGGTCCGACCCCTAGGATAAGTAAGTTATAGGGACTGCTGTTGTCGACCCTTCATTGTATACACGGTTGTACCTGGTACTGTAGCTCAACTCCTCCATTCTGCTGATCCACGAGGATCTTGGGAGTTTGACTCCTACAATCAAACACTGATGGTCTATCCTAAGAATAGGCCTCCAATGTCTCATTCCCAGAAAACCCCTTTAGTATAATTACTGCCAGTCTGTTATGTGTGAATGGTGTCCTGATCCAAAACACAGAGATCATCTTTCTCTGACTGCATAGTTGTATAAGAGACCTTTGCTAGTGGAAGGGTTCTGCTTAGATTTAGAAACATTAAACACAAGCAAGACACAAACAATACCAAGATTAAATATATTCCAAAAACCTTTCCTTTACATTGGTTTGTATAAATATCTAATGTTTTGTAAAAGTGAATTTAGACTTTATAGTTTTCACTAGGATTACAGGCAATAGACTATGGAATTCACAATATGTCTTTATTAATCAAATAACATCAAGATGTGCCTAAAGATATTCTTAGATATGCTATACCAATCATAGGAAATGTATTTTCGATTATGTAATCTAAAAAATGTGGAGCTTCTGGCACATCCTCTCCATTATATGTTATTAACAGCAGGGTTTAATATGAAAAAGTCACTATAGAGTGTGCAGTGCTTTCAGTTATCTACGTAGCCTATTCTTCAATGCATTATTGCTTGGCCATATTGATAGTAGAATTAGCATTTTAAGAATGCACGATTAACAGTGTCTAACAGGGTCAGCGAGCTGGAACAACAGAGCTGTGATAACTTACAAGTCATTGGAGTTTAAAGAATAATTTCAAATGATGGCAAATATTTTGTGTAGGAAGGTATTCCATTCTGACTTGACTTCTGTCATGTTATATGAAATTAGGAGTTCTCGTATTAAGAATATGACTATGACAATACTTCTTAAATCCAAAAGACCAGCTATTGTATATTTATTTTAACTCAAATAGAATGAATAGTCGAAATCAATAATTCTTTATATTAAAGAAACAAAGACATCTCTTTTAACATTGCTTTTAAATATGCATACAGTGTCAAATATTTTACTGTTTCTGAAGCTAAATGTATATATGCTCTGTACACTATAGATGATTTTATTTCTTTATTCATTTTAACAACTCAAAATGTTAAAGGAGCTCTTATTTGTCTTTTCATTGAGCTGATACATGCTGTATATTAAAGACAACTAGTGATTTCATTATGTTTGCTGTTTTATGTATTTTATTATGTGCCACTATTTTTTTTAAAGATTTTTATGTTGTAGTCAGGCTTCATGTCATATGCACGGCAGCACACAGAGTCCCTAGAGCTCCGTAGTATGAATCCATAAGCACTCCATGTGCTGCTGTATGGTGCCTCTGTACGGCACCATATTTTGGAGGTATTCTCTAGAAATAAAGATAATAGAGGAGTATACCACTGTAATGTGTTTCGCAATTGAGCAAGCAAATTGGAGGCATATGGAGGTACAGAATGGCCCTTTAGACTAGTACAAATTGTACAGTCAGATTAGGAACATGTGAATAAGCCATTTGGGGAATTATTATATCTTGATGTTTATTTACTTGAAGGACCCAAAAAGTTTTTCTGTGTGGAATTTATTAGTTTAGTATACCAGCAGAGGCCCACCATTACGAAGGAGCATGCACTTTACAGTGTTAGTCATGTCGGTTTCTCAATTTCTGCCATGTAATTTGCATTATGTCAATAATCAGCTACAAAACCATATTGTATGTGTCTATTCTGGGGAAAATAAAAGCTGAAATTGTTGAGTGTGTCTTGGGATGATATTTTTAAATTACATTTATTTTCACCTCTGGGCTTGCTTTTAAGAGAAAACACCGGTTGACTGCAATTTGAATCACATTCGCTCTATGACTTCTATTACGGATCTGACACTTAAAACATAAGTCACATTCTGCAATAGCTATTATAATACTAATGGAAGGCTAAAATTCACTTTAAAGTAAAGTTAAAGTGTAATTGTCTGTCCTGTCACAACTCACATAAAGATTTACTGTATTGTGTATGGGTTGGCTCACGTGTATAATATGTTAATTAGGTATATGATGGCATATATACACTTTAGGCAATTTTGATCTGGCAACTAAAGGAAAGAACATACAAATGTTGTAGATTTCGAATATTGTAAAAGAAAAAGTATAAAGCCTTAGTGCACAAGAAAGGAAATTTCAGCATTATGAAAAGGTTTTCCTGGTACTACAATTTCCTATTCTCATCCAAAAATATGACTTACTACCTATGAAATGTTTTTTTATGTATTGTGTGTGCGTATGTGTATGTACCGTATTTTTCGGACTATAAGATGCACCTGACTATAAGACGCACCCAGGTTCTAGACAACAGAAAATAGGAAAAAAATTCATGTTTTACTTCTTTTACAAAGAAAAAACTATTGGTTTAAAAAAATTATTTGTTCAGTTTAACCACATTCTGAAAGCCATAACTTATATTTTTCCATCATTTGAGCGGTGTGGGGGCTTATTTTTTGTGAGACGAGCTGTAGTTTTTATTAGAACCATTTTTTTTGGTACATACGATTTTTTTATCACTTTTTATTTCATTCTTTTTAGCGCTATGGTGACCAGAAGACAACGATTCTGGGGTTTAAAAGGTTTTTTTTTTGTTTTTTTTTTACACCATTCACTGTGCGAGTCAAATAATGCTATATTGTAATAGTTTCTGACTTTTACGGATGCAGCGATACCAATTTTTTAAATTATTTTTTTATTTGTACATTGTGCTTGGGGAAAAATGGGAAAAGGGTTGTTTTTTTTAACTTTTGTTTTTTTTTTTACACTCCTGAAAATGTGTTTGCTTCTTTTCTCACACATTTTATTAGTTCCCATAGGGGAATTGAACCAGCAATCATTAGATCACTGGTACAATACACTGCAATACATAGATGAGTTACGGAAACAGCGTAACTCATTGAGCTACGCTGCTTCCGCAACTCCCATAGTAGTGAATGGCAGTTACAGAAGCAGCGTAGCATGCTACGCTGTTTCCATAACTACTATTCACTTCTATGGGAGTTACGGAATCTACGTAGCTCAGCGAGTTACGCTGTTTCCGTAACTCGACCATGTAAGCAGGAAGTGGACAGAAGACAGCGGAGCCGGGTAAGATAGAACGAGGCTAAGGGGGCCCCGTTCTAGAGATAGGGACCCGCATCTATCTGACATTTATGACATATCCTGTGGATTGCAGCAGACAAAAAATGGCGACAGCACCCTGCAACACTAATGCCACCTAAACCACTAAATATAAATAAATATGCACTAAAGCTAAATCTACTTACAAATAGGGAGGTTCTTAGTGCACATTTTGATCAAAAAGTGTTAGCCCACCTGCCACGACAAGGCGACCTCTGTAAGGTGGGAACCTACGCTGCACATACACCCAGAACTGGGACTAAGCCTACATATATACCTGGGGATGGTAGGATCCAGCATTGAACTGATTAAAATCACCCAGGGCAGAATGGGAGGAGTGCAAGAACAACAAGTGGAGGCAGTCACTAACCCCACATATATGGATCACATAAACACAACAAAAAGTTGAACAGCACATTCCAACTAAATGATACAAAATGTATGCAGGTGCAAGAACACCTGTGACTGCAGAAATACAGCAGACAAAAAATGGCGACAGCACCCTGCAACACTAATGCCACCTAAACCACTAAATATAAATAAATATGCACTAAAGCTAAATCTACTTACAAATAGGGAGGTTCTTAGTGCACATTTTGATCAAAAAGTGTTAGCCCACCTGCCACGACAAGGCGACCTCTGTAAGGTGGGAACCTACGCTGCACATACACCCAGAACTGGGACTAAGCCTACATATATACCTGGGGATGGTAGGATCCAGCATTGAACTGATTAAAATCACCCAGGGCAGAATGGGAGGAGTGCAAGAACAACAAGTGGAGGCAGTCACTAACCCCACATATATGGATCACATAAACACAACAAAAAGTTGAACAGCACATTCCAACTAAATGATACAAAATGTATGCAGGTGCAAGAACACCTGTGACTGCAGAAATACAGCAGACAAAAAATGGCGACAGCACCCTGCAACACTAATGCCACCTAAACCACTAAATATAAATAAATATGCACTAAAGCTAAATCTACTTACAAATAGGGAGGTTCTTAGTGCACATTTTGATCAAATATCCTGTGGATTGGTCATAAATGTCCTTCATGGGAAAACCACTATAAATGCCACGGTCGCCATTGACAGCGGCATTTAACTACTTAAATGGCCCAGAACAGCGCCATCACTGTTCCTAGCCATTAGTGCAGCGTGTCAGAAGCTGACACCTGCAGTGTATGGAGCGGGCTCAGCGCGTGAGCCCCCTCCATATATCATCCCTTCCCCGCTCCATGATGTGCCGGCACATCACGGGTTGGGAAGGGGTTAAGTAAGGAGCGATCAGGGGGCCTGGCACTGCCGGGTCCCCTGACTGACGACTATAAGACGCAGGGACTTTTTAGCAAGATTTATTTTTGCTAAAAACTACGCCTTATAGTCGAAAAATACGGTAAGTGGATGTTAGATGGGCATAGTAGATTGTGAGCCCCACAAAGCACAGGAAATAATGTGTTTAGTCCTGGGGCAGAACAAGAGTGAATTCCCAAGTATATAAGATCATTGGCCCCTACCTAACCAATATGACCATTTAGTCTTAGTGTGAGTTAATAAATTGCATTTGAGGAGCTTTTATCACTTTTATTTTTTATTTTTTTTTGCAAGCCCAGTATATAAACTTTAATAGTTTGTGATTGTAAGAAGTTGAGGGCCTCCTCTGACCATGGGTTCACTGCCCTAATCCCCAAATGGTCAGTCTGCCTCTGGGTAATAACGAATTATTCAAAGCCCAATTGTTGGCCCAGAAATTATTAGCTTCAACCAAACCTTTCCTCTTTTTCATACACAAAATAAATTCATTATTTGTATGCACTAAATTGAAGAACAGCTGTAGTAAAATTTCATCCTCCATATCATTCACTTTATATTACAATATTCTATCAAACAGCTAAACTTTATTGCAGAAATTGGAATTTTTTTTCTATTATAGAAAATTTTGAACACTGAGGTTACAATGTCTGCTAACCAGAAATACTTTAGAAGCCATGACTTTCCTACATACTGTGTTCTAGTAACCTCATGGTTTCATAGTACTGCCTATTTCACTTACATTATGCCCATGATATTACAGTATTTCAAAGAACAATTTTGTTGAATTGATTTACTGAGTACATTTGTACAGTGGACCTATGTCTGCTAAACATGTGGCAATAATTAGACCCACTTTGAAAAGCAATTTAATATTTAGGTTTTACAATTTTAACTTAAAGCGTAACAGTTTGTTCCATGCAATAAGGACCAATATATGTGTTGAAGACTGCATGTACAGAGGATTTCCACCCAAAGTATTAAAATATCCTTATATTAGCATATCAGAAGTTAGAGCACTTGCCAAAGTTTTGAAATTATGTATTTTTTTAGTTAGAGATGTAGGCATTTTCCTGGTTTGCTGTAGTGACCATTTTTGTAAAACAGAATTTATCTTCTCAGACACTGATGACAAATTGTTCTTTTGTTTACATGTTCAATACATAACAAAGTAATTTACTGAGATGCCTATTGGAAGGTAACAACCCTTATGGCTGCACGTCCTTTTGTCACTTTTCAAAAAATGCCCACCACAACTGAATAGAAAAATGCCAATATATCTGTACAAATAGCATAATTACCAAATGTTGGCATCTGCTCTAAATTCTGATTAACTAGTATATGTTTATGGCAGTGTTTTTTAGGTTTCTTAGCAATAGCTATGAATAACTTTAAAGGGGTTTTCCCACGAACACATGCTCCTATCCACAGGATAGGGAAAAGATGTGTGATCGCTGGTGGTCCGACGGGATACACGGCAATGAGAAGAACAAGGGACTGAAAGTCCCCCGAAGTGCTCCATGAGAATGGAGCGCTGATGCGCAAAACTCCATTCATTTCTAGGGCATTTTCGGGACAGTTGCCTTCGACAGATCCACAGAAATGAATGGATCAATGGTCGAGCATGCGCACCAGCACTTCATTTTCATCCAGCACTTTGGGGACTTTCGATCCCCCGTTCTCCTCATCTCTGCGGGTGCCAGCGGTTGGACCTCCAGCTAACACGCATGTACCCTGCGGATACATGTGTTTTTGGGAAAACACCTTTAAAGGCTCAGTAAACATTTGATATAATTTGTTCCCCTTATTTAATGTATGTATTTTGAGAGATTAAACATATTTGTAATATCTTTTCATAATTTTTTTGTTTCTTATTGAAGATTCAGGTTCTACGCATCCACTATACATAGAAGCTGCATATTGTCGCTGTCAGACAAATACATTAGTCAGCTGGACTAATGGTGCAGCTGAGAGCAGCTCCTGTGCCTCTGATAGTCAATGCTGGTATTCTGCTGATCAATCATTTTTCAGCTTCACTGCTTACATCTAACATCTTTAATAGGAACACTCCAGGCAAAAGTTATACACTGTTTTGCCTAGTGCAGGGCCTGACACAGAGATTCAAAGAACACCAAAGTAAAAATCCTTGTGTCATACATCACTCCCTCAGATCCTTTACTGGGCATAACATAGTAAATATATGTTTCTTTAAAGAGGTTAGGCCAGCTTGGAATGCCCTGTACATACGCTCAGGGCCGGCCTTAGGGGTGTGTGAGCTGTGCCTTCGCACAGGGCATATCACTCCAGCAGGTGGAAGGGGGCGCTGCGCTAGCTCTCTTCCCCTGCTTGTTTCAGAGGCGCCCAGGCCCGGCGACTCAGCAGTCGCCTTTACGCCCAGGCGCTTCTTCACTTAGTGCCATCACTACCGATGTAGCAGCCATAGTGGCTGCTAGCGGCGTCACTGGGCATGAGGGAGGTGGCGCCGCTAGCAGCCACTGCGGCTGCTACAGCGGTAGTGACGGCACTATAGCAGAGCAGGGAGGTATCTCCCTGCTCTGCTATCTACTAGCGCCACTGTAGCTCCCTGAAGGAGCAGAATCCCCATGTGGCCGGGGATTCCGCTCTTGGAGCGCTCCTTGATGTCTCTGTCCATATATGGACAGTGACATCAGGGGAAACTCCTGCAGCGGAATCCCCGTCCACAGCGTTGCAGACGCTGTGACCGGGGATTCCACTCCAGGAGAAGCCATTTATAGACAGTGATGTCAGGGGCTCCTCCTGGAGCCGAATCACTGTGGATGGGGATTCCACTTCAGGAGTTGACCCTGATGTCACTGTCCATATATGGACAGAGACATCAAGGAGCGCCCCAGGAGTGGAATCCCTGGCCCCTACCAGGGGGCTGTGTGGCTCTCCCTAGCAGGGGGCTGTGCGGCGTTCCCTACCAGGGGGCTGTGTGGCGCTATCTACAAGGGGGCTGTGTGGCGCTATCTACAAGGGGGCTGTGTGGTGCTCTCTACAGGGGGCTGTGTGACACTACCTACAAGGGGGCTGTGTGGCACTACCTACAAGAGGGCTGTGTGGCGCTGCCTACAAGGGGGCTGTGTGGCGCTACCTACAAGGGGGCAGTGTGGCGCTACCTACAAGGGGGCTGTGTGGCGTTACCTACAAGGGGGCTGTCTGGCACTACCTACAAGGGGGCTGTGTGGCGCTACCTACAAGGGGCTGTGTGACGCTACTTACAGGGGGAATCTGTGAGTGGTAGGCTGATGGTCATTTTTCTGTGAGTTGGGGGCTGATGATCATTTTACTATGAGTGGCGGGCTGATGGTCATTTTACTGTGAGTGGGGGGCTGATGGTCTTCAAGTGGTTTCCGCCTCTGACCTCCAATTGAAATTAATAGGCGGCAGATAATACCTGCGTCGCTCGTTTGGTGCATTTTTACCTGTGTCTTTTGCATTCGCTTCAACGGCTTAAATGGAATGTGTCGCTAGAGATTTTTTTTATTTTTTTTAGTTAAACAGTTAGTATATAAATGATTACACATTGTTCTAATTTTTTTAATTTTTTCACAAGTCAGGAAATATTATAAATAAGATTCTAATTTATAACATTTCCATGTGCTGGTCACTAGAGGGAGCAATTCCCAAAATTGCAGCATTGGCATGTGGTAAAGCACCCTCATTGCTTTATGCTGCATAATTGGAGAAGACACACTCGCTCTAGTGTGCTCAAACAATCCCCCCTCCTTTTTCCTGGCTAGTGCCAGGAGAAAGGAGGGGGTTGAATGTTCAAACCACCTACACTGTGTGCCACCATTTTTTGAGCGAATGGACAGTGTAGGAGGATTAGATACAGTGGTAATCACACAGTATAACACGAACATGCACACACATCACATACACAAACATAACTTACCTGCTCCTGCCGCTGCTTCCGCTCCCTGTCCTTGCTTCTGAACATATGGACGGAAGCCGCGACCGGAAGTAGTCATCTTACTGTCCGGCCACGGCTTCCGATCCACATGAAAATGGTGCCGGATGTCGCTGTACCGAAGACCTTCCTTTTGGACTGTGTGGGAGCGGCGAATTCGCCATTCCCACACAGACGGCGTACACTATAGTGAATGGAACGGCTCCCGTTCGCATTCTCTTTGGGGATGTAAGTGCCGTATTTCATCTCTGTATGTGTCGTTAATCGACACATACAGAGATGAAAAAAAAATGTCAGCCCCCATAGAGAAGTAAAAGCAAGAAAAAAGAAAAAAGTAAAACACAAAAACACAAAGAAAATAAAATTTATTTTAATAACATACTAAAAGCAATAACATATAAAAAAAAATAATTTCGTGACACCTACTCTTTAAAAAAAAACACAAAAACAATGGTCAAACAACGCTGTCCCTTCCTAAAGGAGTTTTGAGGCAGATGTTTTTTGCCATACAAAAAACGTGTGTAAACATACCCTATGAGTATAGTGCTTTTTTTTAGCTGTTTTCTGTATTACTCGAAACAATTTTTGGTAGGGGTGCCGTGAGGAAATGTTATTTTTCCAGTGCTGCCTCGAGTCCGAAAAGGTTGGGAAACTCTGTACCAGGCTACAAGATCCCGTCGTGGAGCAGCTCAGTTCGTCATGGGAACAGGGCATAGTTGAGTACAATTTTTGTTGTGGTTTGGAGGCACTGTCTACAAGGGGGAGGTGGGGGACTGTTTGGCACTGTCTACAAGGGGGAGGTGGGGGGGCTGTATGGCACGATCTACAAGGAGGAGGTGGGGGATTATGGCACTGTCTACAGGGAGGTTGTATGGCAAAATCGACAGGAGGCACTATACTTTGTGGGGGCCACTAAGCGGACATTATACTGTATAGGGGTACTACCGGTGGCATAATACTGTGGGCACAATTAGAGGACAAAATACTGTGTCCTTGAAGGGGTTGTAATATATTATATTATTAAGTATTATTTTACTGTATGGGGGCACTAAAGGGGCATTATAATTTTTTTTATGGGGCATATTTTTTTAATGATGGGGTGGAGCTCCGAAAGATAATTTCGCACAGGGTGCCATCTATCCTAAGGCCGGCCCTGCTTACGCTCTGACCATCATAGAGAGTGGTCGCCCCCTACTAGCCAGACCTTAGACCTCCAATGCAAAGAGCACATTCTTCTCTGGCACACTCAGTGAAGCTATGTATGACATTAAATAATCACTGTGAAAAATTACAGTACATTTTTTATGCAGGGAAAATGTGTGACTGTCTGCCACTTCCCCCAATGATAACAGCTGATCCCTAGAGGTTTCAGCAGTCAGACCTGCAGCATATCAGTGGCATACTTTTGAGAAGCAGTTGTTCAAATGATAGCAAATCAAATGATCGCATATTTAAGTCCCACCCGGCTGAACAAAAATATTAATGAAAGTTATACAATACATTATATGTACCCCAAATTGGTGCCAATAGAAAAGACAATTCGTCCTGTAAAAAAAAATCCCTTATACGGCTATGCCGAAAGAAAATTAAAAAATGTTATGGGCAGTGGCACAAAAATAATTAAAAAAACAAAATGTTATTGTGCAAAAGTAGCAAAATATTAAAAAAAATAGAAATTTGCTATCACAGTCATTGTACTGACCCAAAAAATACAATTAACATGTCATTTATACTGCTCCCCGTAAAAACAAAAAACAATGTCACAATGTAATTTATTTTTTTCCCAACCCGTCCTTTAAACCACATTTGGAATGATAGTGTTTTTCTCCAAGCCCCTTAAAAAATGTACAAAAGTAATATAATACATATATGTACGGTACCTCAAAATTGTGCCATTAAAAAATATAAACTCGTCCTACAAAAAAACAAGCCCTCAGATGGCTATGTCAACAGAAAAATAAAAAGTTATAGCTTCTTAGAATGCAAAGATAAAAACAAAACAAAAAAACACTGCATCCTTAACTCCTTAATGACCGGGCATGTTTGTACCTTAATGACCAAGCTAGATATGTCAAATCTGGTATGTCTGACTTTATCAGAGAATAACTCTGTGAAAGATTTGAATATCCAAGTAATTCTGACATTGTTTTTTCGTCACATGTTGTACTTTATTTTAGTGGTAAAAGTAGACTGATACGATTTGCGGAAATTAATTAAAAAATAGAGAAATTGAAGAAATTTTGTAAAAATTATCATTTTTCCCTATTTTTAACTGCAATATGTCACATATGTACATACATACTGCACAATTTTTTAAATTAAATATATATTTCCATCTCTTTACTCTATTTTGGCAGCACTTTTGAAAAAATATTTTTTTTTTTGAGCAATTTGGAAGACTTACAAATTTAGTAATCATTTTATACATTTTGAAGTACATTTTGTTTTCCTGCACCAAGCCAGGTTTTCAGAGGCTCATAGGTGTCAGAATGGTGGAAACCCCCACAAGTGACCCCATTTTGAAAACTACACCCCTTAAGGTATTTATTAAGGGGTGTTGTAAGTATTTTGACCCCACAGTTTTTTTGTAAGAATTCATGCAAAGCAGGCGTAAAAAAATATAATTTCACTTTTTTCATAAAAGTATCACTTTGAAGACCGATTTCTGTGTAAAGTGACCATGAGAATGAAGAAACACACCCCAAAATATATCACCCTGTTTCTCCTGTTTTCAAAAATGCCCCCATTGTGACCCTAATGCATTGCTTGGACACACGACAGGGCCCGAAAGGGAGGGAGCACCCGGAGGCTTTCAGGACTCATATTTTGCTTGAAAATGTTTTAGGCCCCACTGTACATTTGGAGAGGTTTTGAGCTACCAGAGCGATAGAATCTCCCCATAAACGACCCCATTTAGAAAACTAGACCCCTTAAGGTATTTATCTAGGGGTGTAGTGCGTACTTTTACCCCACAGTTTTTTGCTAAATTTAATGCATAGCAGGTGAAAAAAAAAAACAAAACACTTTTTTCATAAAAATATCACTTTGAAGACCGATTTCTGTGTAAAGCGACCATGAGAATGAAGAAGCACACCCCAAAATATATCACCCTGTTTCTCCTGTTTTCAAAAATGCCCCCATTGTGACCCTAATGCATTGCTTGGACACACGACAGGGCCCGAAAGGGAGGGAGCACCCGGAGGCTTTCAGGACTCATATTTTGCTTGAAAATGTTTTATTCCCCACTGTACATTTGGAGAGGCTTTGAGCTGCCAGAACAATATAAACTCCCCATAAACTACCCCATTTCGAAAACTAGACCACATAACGTAATTATTTAGGTGTATAGTAATTATTTTGACCCCACAGTTCTTTGCTAAATTTAATGCATATCAGGTGAAAAAAATAATAATTTCACTTTTTTCATAAAAGTATTTGTTTGAAGACCGATTTCTTTGTAAATCGAATATGAAAATGAAGAAACACACCCAAAAATCTATCACCCTCTTTCTCCTGTTTTCAAAAATACCCACATTGTGGCCCTAATGCGTTGTTTGGACACACGGCAGGGCCCCAAAGGAAGGGAGCACCCGGAGGCTTTCAGGACTCATATTTTGCTTGAAAATGTTTTAGGCCCCACTGTACATTTGGAGAAGCTTTGAGCTGCCAGAACGATAGAAACTGCCCATAAACGACCCCATTTCGAAAACTAGACCCCTTAAGGTATTTATCTAGGGGTATAGTTAGCATTTTGACCGCACAGGTTTTTCGCTAAATATATTGGAATTAGTCTGTAAAAATTAAAATGTACTTTTTTCTGAAACAACATAGAAATTTTTATTATTTACAAGGAATAACGAAGAAAATGCACCCCAACATTTGTAAAGCAATGTCTCCCGATTACGACAATACCCCATATGTGGTAATAAACTGCTGTTTGGACCCACAGCAGGGCTCAGAAGGGAAGGAGCGCCATTTGGATTTATGATTTTGCTGGAATGGTTTTCGGTGCCATGTCGCATTTGCAATGCACTGGAGGGACCAAAACAGTGGAAACCCCCCAAAAGTGACCCCATTTTGGAAAAACCTTCATGGAATTTTTCTAGGGGTATAGTGAGCATTTACACCCCACGGGTCTTTTGCAGAGTTTATTAGAATTAGGGCGCGAAAATTAATATCAAAATTTTTTGCACTAAAATGTTGAATTTTCTAATTTTCACAAGGGATAAAGAAGGAAAAAAACAACCATTTTTTATAAAGCAATTTCTCCCAAGTACGGAAATACCCCACATGGGGTCATACGTTTTTTTCATTAGAAATGAATTAACCCTTTCAGGACTGATCCATTTTTTGCTTTCATATTTTAGATTTTCACTCCCCGCCTTCCAAGAGCCATAACTTTTTTATTTTTCCATCAATAGAGTGATGTGAGGGCTTATTTCTTGCGGGAGGAGCTGCAGTTCTTATTGGTACCATTTTTTGGTACATAAAAAGTGATTCAAAAGTTGTATTACATTTTTTTTTTAGAGCGAAGGTGACAAAAAAAAACAAACTGCGATTTTGGGGGTTTCAATTATTACATTTTTTTAAGGTGTGCACTGTGCAAATTAAATAATGGTATATTGTAATAGTTCGGACTTTTACGGACGTAGCGATACCAATTTTGTTAATTTTTTTACATTACTTTAGAAGAAAAATGCGAAAAGGTGTTTTGTTTTTTTAACTTAAAAAAATAAAATTCTCACTACTAATAACTATAATTCTTCTACACATTTTATTAATCAATCCCCTTAGGGGACTTGATCCAGCGATCATTGGATCACTGGTACAATACACTGCAATACTAATGTATTGCAGTATATTGTTATTCTTACAGGCTTCTGTAACAGAGCGATCGCTGTTCCTGTCCGTTAGTACCGAGGGGGCCTGCTGTAATACACAGCCGACACCCGCAGCGTATGGAGCGGGCTCAGAACGTGAGCCGGCTCCATACATCAACCGCCGCACCATGACGGGCAATTAAGTCATAGTGCGCAAAGGGGTTAATGCACAGCGGATGGTTCAAAGTGAAAATGGCAATTTTCCACCGATACGCCATTTTAGTGCATAATATGTTGTGCCCAGTGTGTGCCACAGATGACAAATACCTCATAAAACGTTAAGAGGGTTCTCTCGGGTATGGCGACACCGTATGTGTGGGCGCAAACTGCTGCTTGGGCACGCTGCAGGGCTCAGAAGGGAGAGAGCGCCATTTTGCTTTTGGAGCGCAGATTTTGCTTGGTAGTTTTTCTGTTTTGGGTTTCGCTTGTATTTCAGTTTATAATGTGGGGGGCATATGTAATCTGTGCGGAGAACATCAGGGCATAATAAGAGGGTATAATAATGGGGTAAATAAATAATAATTCATAGATATGTGACTGGTGTCACACTGATAAATGGCGCCCGATCTTATCCGCTTTTGGAACATTTTGCATCGCCATATTCTGAGAGCCAGAACTTTTTTATTTTTTCACCACCGGAGTCATGTGAGGGCTTATTTGTTGCGGGACAATCTGTAGTTTTCATTGGTACCATTTTGGGGTACATGCGATTTTTTTTTTTTTATCACTTTTTGTTCAATTTTTTTGCAATCCTGAGCAAAAAACAGGAATTCTGACACCATTTTTTAGGTTTTCTTTTTGCGGCGCTCACCGTACGCTATAAACTACATTTTTACTTTATTCGATACCATATATATTACGCGATACCATATAATTATAGGTTTGGTCCTTTTTTTTAGCGTTTGCACAATAACATGACTTATTTCTAAACCAAAAAAATTTCTGTGTCACCATATTCACAGAGCCATAATTTTTTTATTTTTTAGTAAAAAAAGCTGTGTAAGAGCTTGTTTTTTGCGGGACAGATAGAAGTTTTTATTGGTACTATTTTTGGGAACATGCAACTTTTTGATCACTTTTTATTCTTTATTTAGGGAGCGGTGGTGACCGAAAAATTGTGATTCTGTCGTAGTTTTTTATTGCTTTTTTTTGGGGTGTTCATCGTGCGGGAAAAATAACATTATAGTTTTATAGTTGGGGTCGTTACGAACGCGGTGATACCAGATATGTGTACTTTTTTAATGTGTTCATTTTTTTCTATAATAAAAGTCTTATTACAGGAAAAAAAGCATTTTGTGTTTATAGAACTTCTAACTTTTATTTTTACACTTTTTTTGAAACATTTTTATTACTTTTTTTAACTTTTTTTACTTGTCCCACTAGGGGACACTTAGTCTTGCAGCGTTGATGGCTGCTAGAGTACATTACACTACACACGTAGTGTGATGTACTCTAACTGTCATTGTGACGTGACTGTCACACTGACAGGAAGCAGAGGAGGAACGGCCGGAGGCTGTTCCTCCGAGGCTTCCGTATATGGCAACCCGGAGGTCATTATCTGACCTCCGATTGCCGTGACAAGCATCGGTAGCCCCCACGATCACTTCGTGGGGGCTGCCGATGTGCTTCAAACCACTTAAATGCGGCGACGGCAATCCGTCGCCGCACTTAAGGGGTTAACTGCCGAAAGCAGCGGCGATGGTCCGCTGTCCGGCGAGACTGATGTCTCAGCTGTCTAGGACAGCTGTCAGCGCGGGTCTGTCACTCTGTGTTTACACAGACTGACAGTTTGAAATGCGGACGAAAATGCATGTCCTGGTGCGGGAACTAGCAGCCGACCAGGACGTTCATTTTCGTCCTTGGTCGTGAAAGGGTTAAGGCCAAAACTTGGTGCATCCTTAAGGGGTTATGTCGGGTGTTACTAATATAATACTAAGCAAATCAGTACCTTTGACTGTGAGAGTGATCAAAATAAAACAAGACTTGCTACACAACATTTAAAAGTCTGTCCAAAGCCACTTAGCAAGAGACTGCAAACTGCCACCCTGCTAATAACAGTATTGATGGTTGACAGTGTGGCATTTGCGTGACATTTGTGAAAGGAACTCAGTGAAAGGAACACATACTATAGGTGATCATAGAAGTTTTGAATTTTACTCTGAAAAGATGCCAGTAGCAGCTTTCAACTTAAAAAAACAGAATGGCCTAGAGGCCACGTGCCCTCATAAGCCCTTTGCCAGCTGTTTCTTGCATATATGGAAGCTATCCAAGCATTTTTGAATCACTGCTTTGAAATCTATCTATCTATCTATCTATCTATCTATCTATCTATCTATCTATCTATCTATCTATCTATCTATCTATCTATCTATCTATCTATCTATCTATCTATCTATCTATCTATCTATCTATCTATCTATCTAATCTATCTATCTGTCTGTCTGTCTATCTGTCTGTCTGTCTGTCTGTCTGTTTGTCTGTCTGTCTGTCTGTTTATCTTGTGTCTATATATGATTTGTCCCAAAGCTACACTTTATCTAAAATGCTGAATCAATAGTGATTTGGAACATGTGCCCTTTACTCAATAGAAGATATGCACACAGAATAAATAGAATAAAGTTGCCTTAACACTTCTTTCTATACGTACATCAGGAAAAATGGGAACAGTTTCGTAGTTCAAAGGAAAATAGTCACAAACATGTTTCCCTTCTTCTTTGTACTATGATCTATTCCCGCTTTCGATGCAAAAAGATGTACATGTTACTTGTTCTCCCAAAAATAGTGTGAATGCAGCCTAACATTTTATAACAGGGCAGAGGGAGTAGAGTAACATAGAACTGCGGCATTAGATTACACAGGATTGGTTGCAATCTGGAACCATGGTGACACATAGATGGGCATCGGAGCTGTAGACTGTTTGACCTGCCAGGAATAGCAGAATTGGGGGATAAATTCTCAAAATAATTGACAGCTTTAGAAAGGAGTTTGTGACAACCTGCAGTACTGTGCAAAAGTCTTAGGCAGTTGTGGAAAAATGCAGCAAAGTAAGAAATAAAAAAAAATTGATGTGTTAATAGTTTTTTTTTGTTTTTTTTTAACAATTAAAAAAAATGAAAAGTGAATGAACAGAAGAGAAATGTAAATCAAATCAATATTTAGTGTGACCATCCTTTGCCTTCAAAACAGCATTAATTCTTCCAGGTACACTTGCACACATTTTTTGAAGGAACTCCAATCATTTTGATAACTAACCACAGATCTTCTGTTGATGTAGGTTTCCTCAAATCCTTCTGTCTTTTCATGTAATCCCAGACAGATGCGATGATTTTGAGATCAGGACTGTGTGAGGGCCATATCCCCACTTCCAGGGCTCCTTTTTCTTATTTACACTGAAGATAGTTCTTAATGACATTGTATGTATATTTGGGGTTATTCTTCTGCTGCAGAATACATTTGGAGCCAATCAGACGCATCCCTGATGGCAGTGGCGGATTATAATATAGGCGTTTCGGGCGGCCGCCCGGGGCCCAAGCTTTTAGGGGGCCCATCGCAACCCGAAACGCACATCATTTTAAATCGCTTAAGGTCGGACTCACTAATGGCCGTTCACAAGAAGCGCCGCTAATGGCCGTTAAGAGGGAGGGGCGGGCGGACTGCAGCAGAGGGCAGCGCAGTGCTGATGAGGAGGAGGGGGATGGATATCAATTGCTGGATAGGACTAGCAGACGTGCGTCTGCTAGCCGTGGTAGAACACGCCCCTTTGACGCTTCACGTACCGCCAGTGAGGAACAGACGAGAAGGGCGGTGGTTAAGCAACGAGGAGGTTAGTGTTCATGTTCGTCTCCATCTTAATTTACATCTAAGTGACTCCAGAGGACTCCATGAAGGGGGGAATAACCCCCCATCCCATCCCCCATAGAGCTCTCAGGATTTCAGTATTTATTATACAGCAGGGGGGGTTTGAGCGGTGTAACTCACTGCAGAGGACTCTATGGGGGGACAATAATTTCCCTCCATAGACACTCAGCAGTGAGTTACACGCTCAAATCTCCCTGCTGTATAATAAATACTGAAATACTGAGGGCTCTATGGGGGATGGGATGGGGGGTTATTCCCCCCTTCATGGAGTCCTCTGGAGTCACTTAGATGGTTAGAACCCCCCTCCCCCATTCAGTATAATCCCCCCTTCCCATAGAGCCCTCACTAGTTACTAATATATTACAAGGGTAAGTCAAATTGTCTGACTTCTGGGGGCTGTATAGGGGGGTCTGAGCGACGGGCTCTATGGGGGGGGGCTACCCCCCCCCCCACAGAGATGTCAGAATCAGACACTCAGACCTCCCTATAGAGCCCCCAGAAGTCAGACAAACTCACCTCCCCTTGCAATATAATCCCCCCATACAGCCCTCAGTTTTCCCATAAGAAAAATGTATGAAATATCCACCATCCGTAAGTCCCATAAAACTGAATGATGGTTACGGAAGCAGTGTCTCTCGCCGACTCCCTCTGATCACTAAAACTAAGCGTCGGAAGCACTCGTGTGAGCGCTGAGCCACTTGGTTTCTGTTTCCGGAAAGCTGAGCAGCTTATGTACGGGCTCATAGAAAGTCAATGAGCCCGTACACCGCTACTTTGGCTTTCCGGAAAAAGCCAAACAGAAATGAAGTGGCTCTTTGCTCACATGAGCGCTTCTGCCGCTTAGTCTCCGCACCCGGACCCCCACCCATCAAAAGTTCTGACATGTCACTATGACATGTTAGAAGTTTGTTAAAAATTGACTTACCCTTTAGGCCTCATTTACACGAGCGTGTGCGTTTTGCTCACGCAAAAACTGCGGCGTTTTCCGTGCGCAAAAGGCACTTAACGGCTCCATGTGTCATCAGTGTATGATGCGCGGCTGCGAGATTTTCGCGCAGCCGCCATCATTATGACTAGAGATGAGCGAACTTCTGAAAAGTTCGGTTCGGCTAGTTCGCCGAATTTCACGAAAAAGTTTGTTTCGGACCGAACCTGTAATTTCCGTGCGCCGAGCATGGTACTGTCCAGGGTGCTGATAGAGTTAATGGGCTGCACTAACTCTTTCAACAACCTTGACAGTACATGCTCGGCGCACGGAAAATACAATTTTAATGTAATAAAAAAAAAAAAAAAATACGTTCATACTTACATTCCTCCTGTCCGGCCTCCAGCGGTGACGTGTCATCCATGTCGCCGCTGCAGCCAATCACAGGCTGTAGTGGCGGTCACGCACGTCAGGATGACGTCAGAAGGCCGGCCTCCAGGGATGACGCTTCATCCCACGTGACGGCCTCTGCAGCCAATCACAGGCTGCAGCGGCCTCTGCAACCAATCACAGGCTGCAGCGGCCTCTGCAGCCAATCACAGGCTCCTCTCCTGAAATACTCTGTGCTGCCTTAAACTCTGTGGACAGGTCAGGATCCTGTTTCTTTTAAATGCTGCTGGGGAACCCGCTCGATCCATTATATAAGGCTGCGCTACAGTGCAGCATTTAAAAAAAAACAGGATCCTGACCTGTCCACAGAGTTTAAGGCAGCACAGAGTATTTCAGGAGATGAGTGTGCAGATTCAGTGCTGCTGTAAACTCTGCTCTTACCATTACGTAGCTCAGTCTGTTACCACTCCTCCACTCCTGTCCTCAATAACACCTTCAATTGATTGGCAAGTCACCACGTAATGGTAAGAGCAGAGTTCACAGCAGCACAGAGTATTTCAGGAGAGGAGCGTGCAGATTCTGTGCTGCTGTGAACTCTGTGTGAGGGGGGCCCAAGTTGTATTAACAGTCCAGGGCCCATGGTACACTTAATCCGCCACTGCCTGATGGTATTGCATGCCGGATAAGTATCTGCCTGTATTTCTCAGCATTAAGGACACCATTAATCCTCCCAAATCCCCAACTCTATTTTCTGAAATGCAGCACCAAACTTGTAAGGAACTTCCATCATGTTTCACTGTTGCCTACAGACACTCATTATTGTAACGCTCATCAACCCTTCGTCAAACAAGCTGCCTTCTGTTACAGCTAAATATTTCACATTTTGACTCATCAATCCAGAGCACCTGCTGCAATTTTTCTGCATCCAAGTTCCTATGTATTCATGCATAGCTGAGTCGCTTGGCCTTGTTACCACGTCGAAGGTATGGCTTTTTGGCCACAATTCTTCCATGAAAACCACTTCTGGCCAGACTTCTCTGAACAGTAAATGGGTGTACCTGGGTTCAACTATTAACACTTCTATTCTTACTTTGCAGGATTTTTCCACAACTGCCTAAAACTTTTGTACAGTACTGTATAATCAATAGACAAGTGCATGATCAGGGTAAGCTAAAGTGGCATGAAAAGAGGAAGCCAAAGTTAGAAGCAAATTAGGGCTGGAACCAAAAAAGTAAATGGATGCCACCTAGAGACAAAACCAGAAATGTTGCAATTCTCTCAAAACCTTCTATTACATCCTTTCTGAACAAATATTACTGAGTGTATGCATTAGACAAATAGTCACATAAAAAGTACTTTTATATTATTCTGGATAATCTTTTAATCTCGACTCTGTATGCTATAAGAACCTGTCACATTAATAATGCATTTCAATCAGTGGGCAGTATATTATAGAGCAGGACAAAGGCGTAACTTGGGGCTCATGGGCCACAATGTAAAATCTTTATCAGGCCCCCTCAACTATAGTATGAAGCATCATTTACATTACTGCCTCCTCAGATGGGACAGAGGGACCTTTTGGGCCCCTTTAGTTTCAAGGGCCTGGGTGCGACTTCAAACTCTGCACCCATTATCTTTACACCCTTTGCGTTAGAGGAGCCGAGTGGTTTGATATATACTAACCTGTAATTGATTTAAATTCCTGCTAACTTAGGAGTCCAGTGAGTGGTCCTACTTAGTTATTGAAAGCTATTTCAGTATTCACACTGATATAGGCTGTCAATCAATCGTTGAGACCAGGGTGGGCTCCGGGTTTATGTGGCCTTTGGCGACAGAGACTTAGTAGGCCCCCTTTGCGGGGGAACTCACTGTGGTAGTAAAATGGCATAAAACTTCACTTTGTGCCCCCATATAGATGTTAGACCCTGTTTATGCCCCCATATAAAAGTTAAGCCCCCAGTTTGTACCCCCATAAATTTCATGCCCTCTGTAGATAGTACCACACAGCCCCCTCCCAGGTAGTGCCACAGAGCCCCCCTCCCAGGTAGTTCTACACAGCCCCCTCTTTCCAGGTAGTGCCACACAGCCTCCCTTCCTGGTAGTGCCACTCAGCCCCCTCTGAGGTAGTGCCACATAGCCCCCTCCCAAGTAGTGCCACACAGTCCCCCTTCCTGGTAGTGCCACAAAGCTCCCCCTTCCTTGCAGGGCCATACAACCCCCCACTCTGGTAGTGCCACAAAGCCCCCCTCCCAGGTAGTGTCATACAGCCCCCGTTCCAGGTAGTGGCACACAGCCCCCTCCTTGTAGGTAGCGCCTTTGGGGCTCACTCTGGAATCCCCAGCCAGAGCATTGCCGACACTTTGGCTGGGGATTTCACTTCAGGAGAAGTCCCTGACGTCACTGTCCATATATGGACAGTATTATCAGGGGCAATCCCAGAGCCATAGTCCCAGGCAGAGCCCTACTAGCACTTTGCCTGGGACTCCTGCTCTGTTCCTGACATCCTTGTCCATATATGGAAAGTGATGTCCGGAGCAGAGCTGAAGTCCCGGGCAGAGCGCTAGTAAAGACTCTGCTCCGGTACTTAGCCTCTGGGGAAGCCCCTGACATCACTGTCCATATAGGGGCAGTGATGTCAGGAGCAGAGCAGTGTCTCAGGCAGAGCGCTAGTAAAGGCTCTGCTCCAGTACTCCGGCTGTGCAGAAGCCCCTGATATCACTGTCCATATATGGATAGTGACGTCAGGGGCAACCGCAGGGCCAAAGTACTGAGCAGAGCGCTACTAGCGCTCTGCCTGGGACTCCTTCTCTACTCCTGACATCACTGTCTATATATGGACAGTGATATCAGGGTCTTCCCAGGAGACGGAGTCCCGGAGCAGAGCCGCTTTTAGCGCTCTGCCTGGGACTCCTTCTCTTCTCTTAACATCACTGTCCATATATGGACAGTAATGTCTGGGGCTTCCCCAGAGCTGGAGTCCCTGGGCAGAGCACTATTAGCTACTAGCACTCTGCCTGGGAGATACCTCCCTGCTCTGCCATAGCGTTCAATAGTATCTGCGTCCTAATGAAAAGAAAGGTGGAGTCAGTATTCGCTGTAGTGGATGACAGAGGAAACACCAAGGAAAGGTAAGTACACAGCAAGAGCAAGAGGAGTCGGCCGTGGACACGGCCATGTTAATGATTTTTTTGTATACTGTTGTATACTCACACTCTTCCCGAGTGCTCACATTCTCCATGAGTCTCTCATATATTACACAGACCCTGTATCATCCCAGTCAGCCAATCACAGAGACTATGATTGTATGAGCTGCTCTGTGATTGGCTTATAGCCCCACCTCTGCACTAGCCCACCAGGTATGTTATTATCAACCCCTTCACTACCCTAGATCACAAGATATTCTACCTTTTACCCCTTCATTGCCATAGATCTCCAGGGATGCTACCTCTTGCGGCAGCTACTATAAGGTATTCTGCCAAAGGGGGGGGGGGGCAAAGTGGGGCCATACATGCTGTTTTTGCATAGGGTCCCTCAATTGTCTGTGTCTGCCTCTGCATAGTTGAACTGGAGTTGGTGTAGAGGAGGGTGATAAAGGTAACTAAGGGTATGGGTCGATAGCAAGAAAGGTTATTAAACTTGCGGTTATCCAGTTTAGAAAAAATATGGCTTAGGGGCAAACTTAATACTATGTACAAATATATGAATGGTCAGTACAGATGGCTGTAAAATGATCTTTTTACACCTAGGTCTCTAACCATGACAAGGGGGCATCCTCTACGTCTAGAGTAAAGAAGGTTTTATGATAATTATAGACTGGGATTCTTTACTGTGAGAGCAGTGAGACTGTGGAACTATCTGCCACGCAACGTTGTGATGGTTAAATCATTGAGCAAGTTCAAGTAGGGCCTGGAGGGCTTTCTTGAAAAACATAATATTACAAGATATAAGTACTGGATTCTGGAGATGGGACATTGATCCAGGGATTTACACTGATTGGCATATTTTGAGTTATGAAGGATTTTTTCACCCTAATATGGGGTTTCCCCTCATATGGGTTTTTCCTTCCACTGGATTAACAAGGCAGGATTATAGGATGGATTTGATGAAACTGTGTCTTTTTTCAACCTTAACTATGTAACTGTGTTTAATATTTATAAAAGTTTTGACAAAAAATAAGTTGAACTTTGTTTAATTGTCTACTAGTTTATGTTTTCTAAGTAGAAAATTGTTCATAGGACTGATTCTAATAGAATCTTAAGAGCTTATATTGAATAACTGTAACTTTCACCTATTCCATTCCCATTTTACTATAAAGTAGCAGAACTAATCTGGTAATAAGATTCATATGTAAAACTGGCCCTTAATCAGGAAGTGAGCTAATAACAGACAGCAATGCATATCACTAGAAGTAACCAGGAAAATGTTCAGAAACGTTTATTTTACAAGGTTATCTTTATAATTTTATTTTATCTTAATCCCAGTTGTTTAAATATAAACATAATGACAGTAACACATTCTAATTCACGGAGTGAAATACCTGAGTCATTTCTCTAACAGCTCTTTTCAAAAAAAATTGAAAGTGTAGGGAATTCATAACCAATTAATACCTAGAAATGCCATTATTAAAGGTGTAGACTCGTCACAAACATTACATATTTTAATTCCCCCTGGGCAGCTGAGCATTTCATAAATTACAACCTATTAAAGACAATACCTCTGTGACTATATATTGTTCCACAAACCTTGAAGGACAGTCTCTTTGTTATTTATTGTTTACAGTAGATGCATCTACCAGTGGTGCTCCTTATTGTTGGACTTGTGCACTGTAGCTATTGACGCCCTTGTCCTCCTTGGACTACTGTCTCTGCAGAGCACATACAGTGACATCACTGTTGCTTCACCCCCTGCCCATAGTGAGCAGAGTGAACATTACAGGATGGCTCTCTGTAAGCTCTGAAAGGCACAGTAGCCTCTAGTCAGGCTGATGTTGTATACAGATGCAGCCAAGTTTATCTTGACTCTCTTAACTTGCTGCAGCGTGATATCAGACAACAAAAGCCATTGAGAAGTCATTGAAAAAGTCAAGTTAAAGTTTCTTGCCACTGTGTATTTAATGGGTTAAGAGTCAAGATAAAGAGGCTACATCTGTATTCCTCTTGTTACAGCATAGCTTCAAGCTTCTGTGCTTGCTCTGATCATCCTGTAATGTTCAATTCTTACCTACTCTAAGGGTCCTATTACAAGGACAGATAAACTTCCCGTAATGAACACTGATTGACTATATAGCATACACTTTACATTATTGTATATCATAGGCTAATTGATTATGATGATTTCCATGTGCTGTGGGACACAGCGGACTGGAGCGGAAGTGAGTGCTGGCATCTCCTGGGAAGGAGATGCGAGCCAGCACTCACAAATTCATGGCTGCGGCCGCCAGGGGGTGAGTAAACCCGACGGTCCGAGGCCATGGACGCTACAGTAAGCATTACATAGAGAGTTGGTAAGCAAAAAAACAACAACACCTACATACAGTGTAGTAGCGATTACTTTACCTGCCCTAATATAGCCTTTAGAAGGAATAGATAACCCCCCTAAATGTCACATCATAAAAGTCACAAACAGTATGCAACAACACATATACAGTACCTTAGTCAGACATATTGGGGGGGGGGTGTGTTGGGGTTTGTGATGGAGACAACTACCCGTATAATATAATTTTTTTTATTCATATACTGGGTATCAAAAGTTGGCTAAAAGATCTATATGTTTCTATAGATCTTTGTTATCTCCAATAAACAAAGGGAAATACATTGCTTCTTATAGGTTTTAAAATAAACCATTCGTGTTTTTCATGATAGTCAATCATTTGCACACCTACCTGTTAATCCGAAAATCAAGTATAGTACGTAAATAGGGTGGCTTCCTAAATGTATTTGGGAGTCACAAAAATTACCAGCGCTGTTCTGGAGCCTCAGTCACGGAAGCATAGATGTACATTCTGAAGAATTATACAGATGTAACTCCTTCCTCAGTCCTAACTTTTGTTAGTCTTACTCCAACTTCAAAACAACCCTAATTGTAATCTTAAGACAATACTATGATTACAGCACCCAGACTTAGGGATGCTAATGATACCCTAATTTATTTTTTTATCTTGGCCCTCATTTGAAAGGCACAGTACATCGGGTAAAAGTAAGGGCAGTGTAAAGGATCTGCCAGGCACAGCTTCAGGGTTAACTTCCTTAGGTAATCAGTCTTCACCTGAGTCTATCTCTCTGAGACTGACTCCAGCTTCCACCACTCAGGCTGGCAGGCTTAGGAGTGGGAGAGCCTATCGCAGCCTGGCCAGACTCAGCTAGCTCCCGCCCTCTGTCTATTTATACCTGCCTTTCCTTTTCCTCCTTGCTTGTGATTCTTTCCGTGTGGTTTCCTGGCCCAGCTACAGCTCCTAACAATTTGATCCTGCTCCATTCTGACCCTGGCTTTCTGACTACTCTTCTGCTCTGCGTTTGGTACCTCGTGCTCTCCTGGTTTGACTTGGCTCTGTGATGGCAGGAAGGAGGTGAAGGGAAAGTGAGCCCTAATCTACCCACCGCCCTGTCCCTGCCTACTTGCAACGACCCGCCCTAGGCGACGAGGTACAACTGGGCGGCGGTCCCTACGCTGTCTAAGTGCACAGGAAAACAAACAGGGAACACGCAAGGGAAGGGGCAGTAGCCACGGAACGCCACGAGGAAACGGAGCGGCGAACGAACAGTCAGGACCAGGACGAAGTGAGTAACCCGAGCGGGCACGGAGACAGAAGCAAGCCAGGGGCAAAGCAAAGCAAAGCAAGTCAAGTCAAGGAGAACTGCAGCAAGGCAGAAGCACGGCAGAAGCAGGCTGGAGCAAGCAGCAGTGGGGCCAGGAATCCAAAAGAATAACAAGCAATGAGGAAGAGAAAACTGCAGGTATAAATGGACAGGGGGCGGAGCTAACTCTGACTGACCAGGCCGCGATAGGCTCTCCCACTCCTGAGCCTGCCACCCTGATTGGTGGGAGCCGGTGTCAGTCTAAGAGGTCTGGCCTCAGGTGTCGACTGATTAACCCTGGGAGTCTCCACAGACGTAGTGCCTGGCAGATCCTTTACAGTACTCCCCCTTTTATGAGGGGCCACCGGACCCTTACTAAGAGGACCCGGTTTAGTGGGGAAGAGAAGGTGGAACCTCCTGACCAATACCCCAGCGTGAACATCTCGAGCAGGTACCCAAGTCCTCTCCTCCGGCCCGTATCCTCTCCAATGGACCAGGTACTGGAGGGAGCCCTGGATCATCCTACTGTCCACAATCTTGGCCACCTCGAATTCCACCCCCTCAGGGGTGAGAACGGGAACAGGAGGTTTCCTAGAGGGGGACCAGGACGGGGAGCAGCGTTTAAGGAGGGAAGCATGAAAGACGTCGTGTATGCGGAAGGATGGGGGCAGCTCCAGACGGAAGGATACAGGGTTGAGGACTTCAATGACCTTATAAGGCCCAATAAATCGGGGAGCAAACTTCCTGGACGGGACCTTAAGGCGCAAGTTCCTGGACGACAACCAGACCAAATCCCCGACGACAAACCGGGGGTTAGCAGAACGTCTACTATCCGCCTGAATCTTTTGTGCGCTCTGGGACGCCTCTAGGTTCTTCTGAACCTGGGCCCAGACAGTGCACAGTTCCCGATGAACCTCCTCTGCCTCAGGATTATTGGAACAACCAGGGGAGACGGAGGAGAACCTTGGGTTAAACCCGAAATTACAGAAAAACGGGGAGACCCCTGACGAGTTACTGACCCGGTTATTCAGGGAAAATTCAGCAAGGGGAAGGAATGAGACCCAATCGAATTGACAGTCAGAGATGAAACACCTTAAATATTGTTCCAGGGATTGGTTGGTCCTTTCCGTTTGGCCGTTAGTTTCGGGATGGAAGGCGGAGGAGAAGGACAGATCAATCTCCAACTTTTTACAAAAGGCTCTCCAAAATAAGGAAACAAATTGTACCCCTCTGTCCGAAACGATATTGACTGGGGCCCCATGGAGACGCAGGATGTGTTTCACAAACAAAGAAGCTAACGTCTTGGCGTTAGGTAGCTTCTTAAGGGGCACAAAGTGGCACATCTTGCTGAAGCGGTCGACTACCACCCACACCACCGACTTGCCCTGAGATGGAGGCAAATCGGTGATAAAATCCATGGAGATATGGGTCCAAGGTCTCTGGGGAATGGGCAAGGGACGTAGTAGGCCCGCAGGTCGGGACCTAGGGGTTTTGGACCTAGCGCAAACCTCACAAGCGGCGACGTAAGCCCTAACATCTTTAGGCAACCCAGGCCACCAATAGTTTCTGGTAATGAGGTGTTTGGTGCCCAAGATGCCAGGATGACCAGATAGAGCGGAGTCATGGTTTTCCCTGAGTACCCTCAGCCGGTATTGCAGGGGAACAAACAGTTTGTCCCCAGGGACGTTCCCGGGAGCTGCACCCTGATCAGCCGCGATATCAGAAGCTAAATCAGAATCCGTGGCAGAGACGATTATACCAGGGGGTAAAATACAAGCGGGATCCTTCTCGGAAGGAGGATTGGCCATGAAACTACGTGACAGAGCATCAGCCTTAATATTCTTGGACCCAGCCCTATAGGTAACCAAGAAATTAAATCTGGTAAAGAATAGTGCCCACCGAGCTTGTCTAGGATTAAGCCTCCGGGCCGATTCTAGGAAAACCAGATTCTTGTGATCCGTAAGGACCGTTACCTGGTGTCTGGCCCCCTCCAGGAAGTGCCGCCACTCCTCAAAAGCCCATTTAATGGCTAGAAGTTCGCGGTTGCCAATATCATAGTTACTCTCCGTGGGCGAAAACTTCCTAGAGAAGTAAGCACAGGGGCGGAGATGGGTGAGGGAGCTGGTACCCTGGGACAAGACGGCCCCCACTCCCACCTCGGAAGCGTCAACCTCCACAATAAATGGCTCCTCTTGGTTGGGCTGAATCAGCACGGGGGCCGAGATAAAGCACTTCTTGAGAGTCTCAAAGGCCTGGACGGCCTCAGGGGGCCAATGGAGGACATCAGCACCCTTGCGGGTAAGGTCCGTAAGAGGCTTAGCGACGACCGAGAAGTTGGCAATAAATCTCCTGTAATAGTTGGCGAACCCTAAAAAACACTGTAACGCCTTAAGGGAGGCAGGTTGGACCCATTCCGCCACAGCTTGAACCTTGGCAGGGTCCATGCGGAATTCATGAGGAGTGAGGATTTGCCCTAAAAATGGTATCTCCTGTACCCCAAAGACACATTTTTCAGTCTTAGCAAACAGATTATTCTCCCGAAGGACCTGGAGCACCTTCCTGACATGCTCCACGTGAGAGGACCAGTCCTTGGAAAACACCAGTATGTCATCAAGGTACACAACAAGAAAATTACCCAGGTACTCTCTCAGGATTTCATTAATAAAATTCTGGAAGACAGCAGGGGCGTTACACAACCCAAAGGGCATGACCAGGTATTCGAAATGACCCTCGGGTGTGTTGAACGCAGTTTTCCACTCATCCCCCTCTTTGATGCGGATAAGGTTATATGCCCCCCGTAGATCGAACTTAGAAAACCATTGGGCTCCCTGAACCTGATTAAAAAGATCCGGAATCAAAGGAAGTGGGTACTGGTTCCTTACAGTGACCTTATTCAGGTTACGATAATCAATGCACGGCCTAAGACCACCATCCTTCTTCCCCACGAAGAAGAAGCCAGCACCTACAGGAGAAGTCGAGGGGCGAATGAAACCCTTGGCCAGGCATTCCTGGATATACACCCTCATGGCTTCACGTTCAGGACATGAAAGATTAAATATCCTACCTTTAGGAAGCTTGGCACCAGGCACCAAATCGATAGCGCAATCGTAATCTCTATGGGGGGGCAACACCTCGGAGGCCTCCTTAGAAAACACATCGGCGAAGTCCTGAACGAACTCAGGAAGCGTGTTTACCTCCTCCCGGGGAGAAATAGAGTTAACAGAAAGACATGACATAAGACATTCATTACCCCATTTGGTGAGATCCCCAGTATTCCAATCAAACGTGGGATTATGCAACTGCAACCAGGGAAGGCCTAAAACCAGATCAGACGATAATCCCTGCATTACCAGTACAGAGCACTGCTCCAAATGCATGGAGCCAACCAGGAGTTCAAAAACAGGAGTATGCTGAGTAAAATAACCATTAGCAAGGGGAGTAGAGTCGATTCCTACTACAGGGATAGGATAAGGTAAATCAATACAAGGCATCTTTAGAGACATAGCAAATTCCACAGACATGATATTAGCAGATGAGCCAGAATCCACGAAAGCACTGCCCGTGGCAGACCGGCCAGCAAACGAGACCTGAAAGGGAAGCAAAATTTTATTGCGTTTCACATTAACGGGAAATACCTGTACGCCCAAGTGACCTCCCCGATGATCACTTAGGCGCGGAAGTTTTCCGGCTTCTTATTCTTGCGCCTGGGACAGGTGTTCAGTAGATGCTTGTCGTCCCCACAGTAGAAGCAGAGACCGTTCATTCTGCGAAACTCCCTACGTTGTCGAGGGGACATGGAGGCCCCGAGTTGCATAGGTACCTCCGAGTCCTCCGTGGAGGGGCGAGGAGGCGGGACCTCGGGGGGGATCGCAGAAAAGTCAGAGGGGAGCACACTGAAGCGTTCTAGCTGACGTTCCCTGAGACGTCGGTCAAGTCGTACTGCTAGGGCCATAACCTGGTCAAGAGAGTCAGACGAGGGGTAGCTAACCAGCAGATCCTTCAGGGCGTCAGATAATCCTAACCTAAACTGGCACCTTAGGGCCGGATCGTTCCACTGAGAGGCTACGCACCACTTCCTAAAATCAGAACAGTATTCCTCAACCGGTCTCCTACCCTGACGTAAGGTCACCAACTGACTCTCGGCTAAAGCAGTCCTGTCAGTCTCGTCGTAAATGAGTCCGAGGGCAGAGAAAAAACGATCAACAGAGGAAAGTTCAGGGGCGTCAGGAGCCAAGGAGAAGGCCCACTCTTGGGGCCCTTCCTGGAGTCGGGATATGATGATACCCACCCGCTGGTTCTCGGAACCTGAGGAGTGGGGCTTAAGGCGGAAATATAGTCTGCAACTCTCCCGGAAGGAGAGAAACGTCTTACGGTCCCCTGAAAACCGGTCAGGTAACTTGAGGTCGGGTTCTAGAGGTGAGGTGGTGCGCCCAACCCTTTGGGCCAGGGCCTGGACCTGTAGGGAGAGGCCCTGCATCTGCTGGGTCAGGGTCTCAAGGGGGTCCATGATAGCGACAGCGTAGGAGAAATGGTAGACTAGGTAAGGGCTTGTTATTCTGTGATGGCAGGAAGGAGGTGAAGGGAAAGTGAGCCCTAATCTACCCACCGCCCTGTCCCTGCCTACTTGCAACGACCCGCCCTAGGCGACGAGGTACAACTGGGCGGCGGTCCCTACGCTGTCTAAGTGCACAGGAAAACAAACAGGGAACACGCAAGGGAAGGGGCAGTAGCCACGGAACGCCACGAGGAAACGGAGCGGCGAACGAACAGTCAGGACCAGGACGAAGTGAGTAACCCGAGCGGGCACGGAGACAGAAGCAAGCCAGGGGCAAAGCAAAGCAAAGCAAGTCAAGTCAAGGAGAACTGCAGCAAGGCAGAAGCACGGCAGAAGCAGGCTGGAGCAAGCAGCAGTGGGGCCAGGAATCCAAAAGAATAACAAGCAATGAGGAAGAGAAAACTGCAGGTATAAATGGACAGGGGGCGGAGCTAACTCTGACTGACCAGGCCGCGATAGGCTCTCCCACTCCTGAGCCTGCCACCCTGATTGGTGGGAGCCGGTGTCAGTCTAAGAGGTCTGGCCTCAGGTGTCGACTGATTAACCCTGGGAGTCTCCACAGACGTAGTGCCTGGCAGATCCTTTACAGGCTCGTTCACCACTTTGTTACTCACGGTGTTGCCGTGGGCAACTGCCCCTTTCCCTTTGCTTTATATTCCCTTCTATGTTTTGTCTCGTGCACTTACTGAGCGTAGGGACCGCCGCCCAGTTGTACCCCGTCGCCTAGGGCGGGTCGTTGCAAGTAGGCAGGGACAGAGTGGCGGGTAGATTAGGGTTCACTTGTCCGTTTCCCTACCCCTATCATTACATAACCACAAGCCCATATACCTAGTCTACCCTGGTCCCTGACACTACTATGGACCCCCTTGAGACCATGGCTCAGCAAATGCAGGGTCTCTCCCTACAGGTCCAGGCCCTGGCTCAGAAGGTCAACCAGCCTGAGGCTACCTTGGTGGTTCCCCTCACCTCAACTCCTGAACCCCACCTCAAGTTGCCCGACCGGTTCTCAGGGGACCGGAGGGCTTTTCTCTCCTTTCGGGAGAGTTGCAGGCTTTACTTTCGCTTAAAGCCCCACTCCTCAGGTTCTGAGAGCCAGCGAGTGGGTATAATTATGTCCCGGCTCCAGGACGGGCCCCAAAAATGGGCCTTCTCCTTGGCTCCTGACGCCCCTGAACTTTCCTCCGTTGATCTTTTCTTTTCTGCTCTCGGACTCATTTATGACGAGACTGACAAGACTGCCTTTGCCGAGAGTCAGCTGGTGACCTTACGTCAGGGTAAGAGACCTGTTGAGGAGTATTGTTCTGACTTTAGGAAGTGGTGCGTAGCTTCTCGGTAGAATGACCCTGCCTTAAGGTGCCAGTTTAGGTTGGGTCTGTCGAATGCCCTGAAAGACCTGCTAGTTAGCTATCCCTCTTCTGACTCCCTAGACCAGGTTATGGCTTTAGCGGTACGACTTGACCAACGTCTCAGGGAACGACAACGCGAACGTTTATGTGTTTTCTCCTCCGACTCCCCCATGATGCCTCCCGAGGTTCTGTTGCTTCGTTCTTCCCCGGAAGACTCAGAGGTACCTATGCAACTCGGGGCCTTCGTGTCCCCCCAACAACGTAGAGATTTCCGCAGGAAGAATGGTCTCTGCTTCTACTGTGGGGATGACAAGCATCAAGTGAACAACTGTCCTAAGCGTAAGAATGCAGCCGGAGAACTTCCGCGCCTAAGTGATCATCGGGGAGGTCACTTGGGCGCACAGGTATTTCCCGTAAATATGAAACGTAATAAGATCTTGCTTCCCTTTCAGGTCTCTTTTGGTGGTAGGTCTGCTACCGGCAGCGCCTTCGTGGATTCAGGGTCCTCTGCTAATATCATGTCTGTGGAATTTGCTATGTCTCTTGCTATGCCTTTGATTGATTTGCCTAAACCTGTCCCGGTAGTGGGTATCGACTCGAGTCCTCTTGCTAATGGTTATTTTACACAGCATACCCCTGTTTTTGAACTCCTTGTTGGCTCCATGCATTTGGAGCAGTGCTCTGTACTGTTGATGCAGGGATTATCGTCCGATTTGGTTTTAGTCCTTCCCTGGTTGCAGTTGCATAATCCCACGTTTGACTGGAATACTGGGGAGCTTACCAAATGGGGTAATGAATGTTTGACGTCATGTTTTTCTGTTAATTCTATTTCTCCCCCTGAGGAGGTGAACATGCTACCTGAGTTTGTTCGGGACTTCGCTGATGTTTTCTCTAAGGAGGCCTCCGAAGTGTTACCTCCTCATAGAGAATACGATTGCGCTATCGAATTGGTACCAGGAGCTAAGCTTCCTAAGGGTAGGATATTTAATCTTTCTTGTCCCGAACGTGAAGCCATGAGAGAGTATATCCAGGAATGCCTGGCCAAGGGTTACATTCGCCCCTCTACTTCACCGGTAGGTGCTGGCTTCTTCTTCGTAGGGAAGAAGGATGGTGGTCTTAGGCCATGCATTGACTACCGTAACCTGAATAAGGTCACTGTAAGGAACCAGTATCCCCTTCCTTTGATTCCTGATCTCTTTAATCAGGTTCAGGGGGCCCAATGGTTCTCTAAGTTTGATCTACGGGGGGCGTATAACCTTATCCGCATCAAAGAGGGGGATGAGTGGAAGACTGCGTTTAACACGCCCGAAGGTCATTTCGAATACCTCGTCATGCCCTTTGGGTTGTGTAATGCGCCGGCGGTCTTCCAGAATTTCATAAATGAGATTTTGAGAGATTACCTGGGGATATTTCTTGTAGTGTACCTTGATGACATACTGGTGTTTTCCAAGGACTGGCCCTCCCACATTGAGCATGTCAGGAAGGTGCTCCAGGTCCTTCGGGAAAACAAACTGTTTGCAAAAACCGAAAAATGTGTGTTTGGGGTACAGGAGATACCATTTTTGGGTCAAATCCTCACTCCTCATGAATTCCGCATGGACCCCGCCAAGGTTCAGGCTGTGGCAGAATGGGTCCAACCTGCCTCCCTGAAGGCGTTACAGTGTTTTTTGGGGTTCGCTAATTATTACAGGAGATTCATTGCTAACTTCTCGGTCATCGCTAAGCCTCTTACGGACCTCACTCGCAAAGGTGCTAATCTCCTCCACTGGTCTCCAGAGGCTGTCCAGGCTTTTGAGGTCCTTAAGAAGTGCTTTATCTCGGCCCCGGTGCTTGTTCAGCCCAACCAAATGGAGTCATTTATCCTGGAAGTTGACGCATCCGAGGTGGGAGTGGGGGCTGTCTTGTCCCAGGGTACCAGGTCCCTCACCCATCTCCGCCCCTGTGCCTACTTCTCCAGGAAGTTTTCGCCCACTGAGAGTAACTATGATATTGGCAACCGCGAACTCTTAGCCATTAAATGGGCATTTGAAGAGTGGCGCCACTTCCTGGAGGGGGCTAGGCACCAGGTAACGGTCCTTACCGACCACATGAATCTGGTTTTCCTAGAATCTGCCCGGAGGCTAAACCCGAGACAAGCTCGATGGGTGCTATTTTTTACCAGATTCAACTTTTTGGTTACCTATAGGGCTGGGTCTAAAAATATTAAGGCCGATGCACTGTCGCGTAGCTTCATGGCCAGCCCTCCTTCGGAGGAAGATCCTGCTTGTATTTTGCCTCCCGGTATAATTATTTCTTCTATTGATTCTGATTTAGTCTCTGAAATTGCAGCTGATCAAGGTTCAGCCCCCGGGAACCTTCCTGAGGACAAGCTGTTTGTTCCCCTGCAATACCGGCTAAGGGTACTTAGGGAAAATCATGACTCCGCACTATCTGGTCATCCAGGCATCCTGGGTACCAAACACCTCATTGCCAGAAACTATTGGTGGCCTGGCTTGCCTAAAGACGTTAAGGCCTACGTCGCCGCTTGTGAGGTTTGTGCTAGGTCCAAGACTCCCAGGTCCCGACCAGCGGGCTTACTACGTTTGTTGCCCATTCCCCAGAGACCTTGGACACATATCTCCATGGATTTTATCACCGATTTGCCTCCATCCCAAGGCAAGTCGGTGGTGTGGGTGGTAGTAGACCGCTTCAGTAAGATGTGTCACTTTGTGCCCCTCAAGAAACTACCCAACGCCAAGACGTTAGTTACCTTGTTTGTCAAACACATCCTGCGTCTCCATGGGGTCCCTGTCAATATTGTTTTGGACAGAGGGGTACAATTTGTTTCTTTGTTTTGGAGAGCCTTCTGTAAGAAGTTGGAGATTGATCTGTACTTCTCCTCTGCTTTCCATCCTGAAACCAATGGCCAAACTGAGAGGACTAATTAATCTCTAGAACAATATTTAAGGTGTTTTATCTCTGACTGTCAATATGATTGGGTCTCATTCATTCCCCTCGCTGAATTTTCCCTTAATAACCGGGTCAGTAACTCGTCAGGGGTCTCCCCCTTTTTCTGTAATTTTGGGTTTAATCCACGGTTCTCCTCCGTTTCACCTGGTAGTTCCAACAATCCCGAGGTAGAGGTCGTTCATCGGGAACTGTGCACAGTCTGGGCCCAGGTTCAGAAGAACCTAGAGGCGTCCCAGAGCGTACAAAAAACTCAGGCTGATAGAAAACGTTCTGCTAACCCCTTGTTTATGGTCGGGGATCTGGTGGGGTTATCATCTAGGAACTTGCGTCTTAAGGTCCCGTCCAAGAAGTTTGCTCCCCGGTTTATTGGGCCGTATAAGGTCATTGAAGTCCTCAATCCTGTCTCTTTCCGGCTGGAGTTACACCCATCTTTTCGTACACACGACGTGTTTCATGCCTCCCTCCTTAAACGCTGCTCCCCGTCCTTGGCTCCCTCGAGGAAACCTCCTGTTCCCGTTCTCACCCCTGAGGGGGTGGAATTCGAGGTGGCCAAGATTGTGGACAGCAAGATGGTCCAAGGCTCCCTCCAGTACCTGGTCCATTGGAGAGGATACGGGCCTGAGGAGAGGACTTGGGTACCCGCCCGGGATGTTCACGCTGGGGTATTGGTCAGGAAGTTCCACCTTCGTTTCCCCAGTAAAAGAGGTCCGCTTAGAAAGGGTCCGGTGGCCCCTCATAAAAGGGGAGTACTGTAAAGGATCTGCCAGGCACAGCTTCAGGGTTAACTTCCTTAGGTAATCAGTCTTCACCTGAGTCTATCTCTCTGAGACTGACTCCAGCTTCCACCACTCAGGCTGGCAGGCTTAGGAGTGGGAGAGCCTATCACAGCCTGGCCAGACTCAGCTAGCTCCCGCCCTCTGTCTATTTATACCTATCTTTCCTTTTCCTCCTTGCTTGTGATTCTTTCCGTGTGGTTTCCTGGCCCAGCTACAGCTCCTAACAATTTGATCCTGCTCCATTCTGACCCTGGCTTTCTGACTACTCTTCTGCTCTGCGTTTGGTACCTCATGCTCTCCTGGTTTGACTAGGCTCGTTCACCACTTTGTTGCTCACGGTGTTGCCGTGGGCAACTGCCCCTTTCCCTTTGCTTTATATTCCCTTGTATGTTTTGTCTCGTGCACTTACTGAGCGTAGGGACCGCCGCCCAGTTGTACCCCATTGCCTAGGGTGGGTCGTTGCAAGTAGGCAGGGACAGAGTGGCGGGTAGATTAGGGTTCACTTGTCCGTTTCCCTACCCCTATCATTACAGGCAGGTCATTTTTATTGCCCAATTATCTTCTTCATGCCGGGACGCTTTTATGTCATAAGAACCACATTGTGAATGTCCGACTTCTACAGCATCTCTGTGGACCTCAAGTCAATTTTACTATGCATTCCTATAAAACTGCTCAATATGAGTCTCATAGGAATTAATAGTGAAAGCGACCTCTGGTCTACACAGCAGATTCTGTAGGATTCGGACACTCATGGTGTGTGTCATGTGACATTACGGCAGCTCAGAACGAGCATGATAGTTTGGCAATAACTTTTAACAAATATTCTTTCCAAACAGGGGTCAAGATAATAAAAAATGTCTGTAGTGCTGCTTTAGGGAGATGAGATTGGTAGTGTGGAGCTTTTCCCATTAAATAAAAGCACTCAAAGCATGGTTACTGACAAATCTAATATTTCTAAGAAAGATTGGTAAAGATGAACCTTGCCTCGAGGCAAACAACTTACAGAAGACCTCAGAAAATGTGTTATAGAGACGGATGAAGCTGGAAAAGTTTACAAAAGCATTGCTAAAGACCTAGGTTTGCATCAATCCATAATTAGATAAATAAGGACTGTTGCAACGCGTCCTAGGAGTGGGCATCCTGTTAATATTACTCCAAGAGCACAATGGGAAATCCTGAAAGAGGTAAGAAATAACCGAAGGGTAACATCAAAAGACCTACAGAAGACTCTGCAATAAACCTCTGTTCCTGTGTTCACTATTAGAACAACTCTTAACTCAGAAAAAGAATGGTGTTCATGGAAGCACACCACGAAGGAAGCCACTGCAACAACAAAAACCTTTGTGGCCCATCTCAAGAGATCCTGAGACCAACATTTTCCACAATGCTACTGGAGAAATGTTTTATAAACAGATGAGACTATAGTGGAAATTTTTAGCAAAAATGTGCTACGCTATGTTTGGAAGAAAAAGAACCCTGCACACCAACACCGAAACCGCATCCCAACTGTGAAGTATGGTAGGGGGAGCATAATGGTTTGGGATTGCTTTACTGCCTCAGGGCCTGGATGCCTTGCGATCATTGATGGAACAATGAATTCAAAGGTGTCTAAAAACTTTTTACAAGAGAATGTGAAGCTATCAGTCCATGACCTCATGCTGAAGAGTCATTGGGTTTTGTAATGAGACAATAGCCCAAAGCACAAACTTAAATCAAATAAACAATGACTGAAAAAGAAGATTTGTGTTTTGGAATGGCCAAGTCAGGGTCCTCACCTTAACCTTATCGAGATACTGTGGAATGACCTGAAGAGGACTGTGAACGCAAGGCATCTCAGAAATATTGATGTACTGAAACACATTTGCAGGGAGGAATGGTCCAAAATTCCTCATTGGCGTTATGTAAATATTATTTGCAGCTACAGGAAACATTTGGTGGAGGTGATTGCTGCTAAAGGAGAATCTACAGGTTATTAAATTCAAGGGTTCACTTACTTTTTCTCGCTGCACTGTGGATGTTTCTGCAATGTGCTTAAAGGGGTTTTCCAGCCACTAAAAATTGATCGACTATCCTCAGGATAGGCATTTAGCGGAGATTCACAGGTATTGCAGCCTTTTCTCCTATTCACTTCAATGGGAGAAAAGGCTGCAATACCTGTGAACCGCCGCTAAATGCTTGTCGACGATTCACAGTGAGCAAGAATAAATGAAGGGGAAGCAGCGCTTGTACGAGCGCAACGGCCCCTTCAAAATAGCTGATCGGCGGGGGTCCCGGGAGTTGTACCACAACCCATCAGCTATTGATGGCCTATCCTGGAGATGGGCAATACATTTTTAGTGGCTGGAAAACCCCTTTAATAAAAGACAAACAGTACAAAAATTTTGGGTTAGATTGTGTTTTTCTATAATTTTAAACGAAATAACAATCAAACAACATTTTATTAGTAATCATGGCTGAAATCTAGGTAATTTTAAAGAGTTCACTTACTTTTTCTTGCAATTGTATGTAGTTTTCAGCCATAACATAGCAGATCAATTCAGTAATCAGGCTTTTGTTGTTATAGTTTACTTTGCTGTAGAATATAGTAATAAACCATATCTCTTCATTAGATATTTTATATTATGAGAATAAGTTTTAATTAATTCAGAGCCCAGACACTTAAAATTAATTAAAACTCCAAACCTCTAAATTAATTCCATTACCCCAGACTTCTAAAGTATATCAGACCCCTAAAGGGGACCAGTCGAATCTACGGCAGCTGTGACCCCTATAGCCAGGGGCGTAACTTGGAAAGTCTGGGCCCCATAGCAAACTCTTGACTGGGCCCCCCCGGGTGCCACACATAGCCCCCCTTATAGATAGTCCCCCCTGTAGATTGTGCCATACAGCCCCCCTGTAGACAGTGCAATACAGCCATGCCTATAGACAGTGTCACACCCCACTTGTAGATAGCGCCCCCACCTCCCCTTGTAGATAGTGCCATACAGCCCCCTGTAGATATCACCATAAAGCCCCCTGTATATAACGCCATACAGCTCCTCCTGTATATAGTGCCAAAAAGCCCCGCCCCTTAGTAGATTGGGCCACACAGCCCCCCTTAGTAGATAGTGCCCCACACAGACCCCTGTAGATTGTGCCACACACAGCCCCCTGTAGATAGAGCCACAGCCCTCCCCTTGTAAATAGTGCCATACAACCACCCTAGTAGATAGTGCCACACAGACCCCCTTAGTAGTGCCACACAGCCCCTTGTATATAGTGCCACATAGCAACCCCATGTGTATAGTGCCACACAGCTCCCCCTTGTGTATAGTGACACACAGCCCCCCTTGTATATAGTGCCACACAGCCCTCCAAGTAGTACAAGGCAATGGCGCAGCCAAGAAAGTTGTATCAGCCAGGAAAGGATGGTTTGGAGGCAGGACTATGTGACTCATCAGGATAGTGGCACCGCCCCATGGCCCTTTAATGTGTAATTAGCATATAGTGTGCGCCGTTTTAAAAGTTGATTTTATAGATTTTGCTGCATCTGAAAAAAACATACATTTGGAAATAATGTTAGGTCTTGTATTACCGCATGGTGGTGGTTCAAAGGTTTAAAACTATCAGAAAGGTTCCCATTAAATATACAATGAATTTAAACCAATTCCATCTGCCCTGCAATTTTGTTATTATAAATATATCCCATATAATTACAGCTCCAGAACCAAACTCATACATATATACAGTACCACAACCAAGCTCAGTACATCAATACAGCACTAGAACCAAGCTCTGATATATATTCAGTACCACAACCAAGCTCAGTACATAAATACAGCACCAGAACAAAGCTCATACATATATACGGTACGAGAGAGCCAAGCTCAATACATATATACAACACCAAAATCAACCTCAGTACATAAATACAGCACTAGAACCAGGCTCAGTACATATATCAAATACCAGAACCAAGGTCAGTACATATATACAATACTAGAACCAAGATCAGTACATAAATACAGCCCCAGAACCAAGCTCAGTACATAAAACAGCACCAGTACCAAGCACAGTACAAATATACATCCCCAGAACCAAGCTCATATATATATATATACGGCACAAGAGCCAAGCTCAATAATTTTTTTACAGCACCAGAACAAACCTCAGTACATAAATACAGCACTAAAATCAAACCCTGACATAAATACAGCACCAGAATCAACCTCAGTACGTAAATACAGCACTAGAACCAAGCTCAGTACATATATACAATACCAGAACAAAGGTCAGTACATATATACAATACCAGAACCAAGCTCAATACATAAATACAGCCCCAGAACCAAGCTCAGTACATATATACCATACCAGAACCAAGCGCAAACATATATACAGCACCAGAACAAAGCTCACTACATAAATACAGCATCAGTAGCATCTAGTACTTTTTCTCTTTACTTCTCCCTCCGGTGCAGACCTCTATGATGGATTTCTCCCGCCAACAACCCATTACTGTAGTTTACCGCTCTGATGTCTTCAGCTTCTCACTTTTAAAACATTTCTACACCTATAAACGAAGATACAATTCTCAACACCTCTAAATATAATAGCACCATACACTGCATCTCTAACTATATAGTGCCATACACTGTGTAGATAGTGACCCCCATAGAGCCCCAGTAGATACTGCCCTACATAGAAACCCTTGTAGATAATGCCCCACATACAGCCCTCTGTAGATAGTGCCCATATAACTGCAAGGCAATAGTGCTAACCACTGAGCCACCGTGCTGCCCTACATATAGCTTCACATATGGATAGTGCTCTACATATAGCCCACCTCTATAGATAGTGCCTCACATATAGCCCACCCCTGTAGACAGTGCCCTACTTATAGCCCCCCTGTAGATAGTGCCCCACAGATAACCCACCGCTGTATATAGTGTCCCGCATATAGCTCCCCCAATAGATAGTGCTCCACATATAGCCCACCTCTGTAGATAGTGCCTCACATATAGCTCCCCCTGTATATAGTGTCCAACATATAGCCCACCCATGTAGACAGTGCCCTATACATAACCCCCCTGTAGATAGTGTCCCGCGGGTAACCCAGCCCTGTATATAGTGTCCCACGTATAGCCCACCCCTATAGGTAGTGCCCTACAAATAGTTTCCACTATAGATAGTGTTCCATATATAGCCCACCCCTGTATATAGTGTCCCACATATAGCCCACCACTGTAGATAGTACCCTACATATAGCTCCCTCTGTATATAATGCTCCACATCCCCACATATAGACCCCTCTGTTGATAGAGCCCCCACTGTAGATAATGCCACTCACAGTTTTAGTGGAAAAAAAATTAAATTTGAAATACTCACTCTGATCCTGTTCCCACACCGTCCGCTGGCAATGCAGATCTGCTCTCTTCTGAGCAGGTCTGCTGGAGCTGAACGACGCAAGCGGCACGTCGTTAAAAGGCGCTGATTGGCAGGGCAGAGTGACTTGCCCCGTCAATCAGCGCCTTTCAACCACGGAAGTGGCGCAATGACGTCATCGCGCCGCTGGCGTCGTTGAAAGGCACTGATTGGCGGGGCAATATATTTTGGCCCGCCAATCAGCATCATTTTAAGGTGCTGAGTGGTCGGGCACGGAATGTGCCTGGTCATTCAGCGCTAATGCATGTGTTTGTACCTGCGTGCTATAGACGCAGGTACAATTACTGCAAGAGGGTGTGTCTGTCGCTAGCACTGGGACCCCCTCCGGTGCTAGCGACGCCAACGGGCATGAGAGGACCCATGCCGCCCAGCCCATAAAGGTTAGAGGCTCGGTGGCACAATTCCCGTAGTAGCGTCGCTACCGCATACCTACCATAACGGCTGTTATATTGTATGGGGGCAGCTATGGCATATTATATTTTAAGGTGAAAGCTAAGGAGACATTATACTGTATGGAAGCAGCTAAGGGGGATTATACTGTATGGAGGCAGCTATAGGGGCATTATATTGTATGGGTACAACTGTGGGGGCATTATACTGTATGGGGGAGCTGTGGGGGCATTATACTATATGGGAGCAGCTATGGGGAATTAAACTGTAATGGGCAGCTATGGGGTCATTATGCCTTATGGGGAAGCTATGGGGCTTTATACTGTATGGGGGCAGCTATGTGGGCATGATACTGTATGGGGGCATCTGTATGGGTATTTTACTGTATGGGGGCATCTGTGTAGGTATTATACTAAATGGTGGCAGCTATGGGGACCGCTATGGGGGCATCTGTGTGGTCATTATACTGTATGGAGGCAGCTAAGGAGACATTATACTGTATGGAGGCTGTTAAGGGGGCATTATAATGTATGGGGGCAGCTATGGGGCATTATACTGTATTGGGTGCAACTGTGAGGGCATTATACTGTATGAGGCAGCTGTGGGGGCATTATACTGTATGGGGCAGCTATTGTGGCATTATACTGTATGAAGCAGCTATGGGGGCATTATACTCTATGAGGGCAGCTATCAGAGCATTATTTTGTACGGGGCAGCTATAGGGCATTATACTGTATGTGGGAATTTGTGTGGGCATTATACTGTATGGGGCAACTATGGGGGCAATATACTCTATGAGGGGAGCTAAGGGAGCATTATTCTGTATGGGGGAATTTGTGTGGGCATTATACTGTATGGGAAACATCTGTGCGGGCATTATACTATGTAGGGGCATATATGATGCCATTATACTGTATGGGTGCATCTATGGGGGCATTATACTTTATGGGGGCAGCTATTTGGCATTATACTGTGTGGGAAGCACTATGGGACATTATACTATGTGGGGGCAGCTATAAGGGCATTATTCTGTGTGGGGGGGTTCTATGGGGCATTATACTGTGGGGAGACACTGTGGGAGCATGATACTTTGTGGGTTGAACCTAGTGTGTATGGGCGGGGATTGAGTGGGGTTAGAGGCGTGGCTTAAAAGAAAAAAAAATACTGTGAAGCGATACGCAGGCCGCATTGGTTGTCCCTCTTTGTGGTACATAAAAGTTGGGAGGTATGTTATAGTTACGCCACTGGTAAGGAGGGGTCAGTCAATCCATAAAGAGAAATAGAGAGAATATTGACAGAGAATAGTGTTTCTGTATATAAACATGTAGGAATTCACATCTAAGAGATGTGTCTAAAGATTTATTGCAAGTATCGGTGTTGAACTTTTTTTTCAGGTATTTCCAGTTCTGAGAGTATTATATACAACATATACAGACATAAGAAAAATTTACTGCAGAAAGGAATACAACATAATCATTATAGTTCAAAAGAAACAAAATGCTACAGCTGGAATAGGAGGGTATTACTGAGACAACCAATTTTCTTATGCCACTTTAGGGCATATGAATGAATGTAAATAGAAGCGAGGGTTCCCACTTGGGATCACTTCTATTAGCCAGGTTAGTGAACCACTATAAAGAGAGTCTTTCTCTCTGGAGGACTCACCTGCATCGGCACATCGATGTGGGACAGTTGAAGTGAACAGGGGTATTTCAAACCTTGAAACATACTGTTTGGATTTTTCTATATTTCTTTTTTCTATATTTCTACTTTTTAGGGTCACATTCTTAGAATTAAAGTACTTGAAAGACAGTGACAACATTTTGACATAATTCATATTAAAAACGAGGAATACATCTAGTGCTCAGTTAAAGCCAGAGAGTATGTTAGCAAGAAGTAGGGGATATAAATAAGGGAGTAGAATCAGAATACACAGGGTTTGTTTGTGAGTTGTAACCACAGAGACACATGAATCTGCATAGGGGACAAAACGGTAAAAGATTTTAACACTGCTAAATTACTTTATCAAAGCAATAAACTTGTAGGAGTTGTAAAAGCTTACACATCTGATATCGGCCTATATTCAATAAACATCCTACATTCATGAAAAGAATGTGGAGAATGATGATCATTATGATGATATTGATATTACTGTTTCATTTCAGTGGGCAACTCTGTATGTATGTGAGCAGTGTAGATGGTGGAATCGATTCACCAGGTTTAGGTTTTGTAGTAAATTAGAGTGATTTACTTTTTGAAAAATTATAGGAAATTAAATGTCTGGGCGGTCCACACTTAACTCTGCAAAGACATTACGGAACATCCTGTAAAGTTAGCCGGTCTCTCGCTCCCCGGCGGAATTTTTACTTCGTGATACAGCTGTCTCTAGACAGATGTTTGATGGAGCTTCACACAAAGACCAATCAGTGTGGTTTCCGGTTATGTGATTGTTGTGACAACCTGTCACAGCGATCACATTACTCCTCCCAGCGGCTCTTGCACGCTGACTGTAAGGAGCTCGTGTGATACAGCTGCTATAGACATGTTGTCAAATGGTGGCAATACATTGACAATATTTTCTTGATCTGGACTGGTGACTTAGTGACGCTTTATGATTTTCACTCCTTTTTTAATTCTATTGACAGTATGGTGAAGTTCACATTAGTCCATTCTGACACTGAGATTCAGTTCATAGATGTTTTGTTCAAGGTTAAGGATGATGGATTTACTACAGAGCTATACACTGTCTACCGATTGCAACAATTTACTTATTTTTAGCAGCAATCATCCGCGAAAAATGATAAAGACTTTACCCACTAGTCAATTAATGCGGGTTAAGAAAATTGTTAGTGATGCGGATACTACAGAAAAAACCCTTGACACCATGACTGATCGCTTCAAAACACGTGGCTATCCATTGAGATTACTTGACAAACACAGACATAGGTTGGGACACATTGATAGAGATACACTCAGGGGTGGGATCCGGCCAGTTCGCCCCGATTCTCCTGAACCGGTTGTTAACATGACAACCGGTCCCCTGCACTCAATTGTATCCACGTCCTTAGGACACGGATACAATTGAGTTGACTAGCACTGCCCTGGTGAGGCACATGATGCCTCGCCATTCGGCGCTTTAGTGATGATTCAGTTGGCGCGATGACGATGACGTCATCGCGCCACTGCATCATTCCAATGGAGGAGTACTAACGTCACAGGAAGATGGTGCGGCAACGGGACAGATAAGAAAATGTGTTTTTTTCCTTCTACTGTGGGCACTATAGGGCACTACGTAGGGGACTATACAGGGAACAAGAACTACAGAAGACTATATAGGCAACTAACTACAGGGGACTAAATAGGGACCAGTAACTTCAGGGGACTATATAGGGGACAGTAACTACAGGGGACTATATAGGGAACACTAACTACATGGGACTATATTAGGAACACTAACTACATGGGACTATATAGGGAACACTACCTACATAGGACTATATAGGGGACCTTATCTACAGGGAACGCCTCAGGGGGCCCTTATCTACAGTGAACACTACAGGGGGCCCTATCTACAGGGTAACGCCACATAGGGCCCCATGTGGTGTTCCCTGTAGATAGGGCCCCCTGTGGCATTTCCTCAAATAGAGTCCCTTGTGGCGTTCCCTGTAGATAAGGGCTCTATCTACAGGGAACGCCATAAGTGGCTCTATCTACAGGGAACGCCACAAGGGGCTCTATCTACAGGGAATGCCACAAGGGGCTCTATCTACAGGAAATGCCACAGGGGGCCCTATCTACAGGGAATGCCACATCGGGCCCTATCTACAGGGACCGCCACAGGGACACAGGGGGCTCTTTCTACAGGGAACGCCACAGGGGGCTCTATCTACAGGGAATGCCACAAGGGTCTCTATCTACAGGAAACACCACAGGGGGCTCTATCTACAGGGAACGCCACAGGGGGCTCTATCTACAGGGAACGCTACAGGGGTCTCTATCTACAGGAAACGACACAGGGGGTCTATCTACAGGGAACGCCACAGGGGGTCTCTATCCACAGGGAACGCCACAGGGGGGCCTATCTACAGGGGCACTATACAGGGAACGCTACAGGGGGCCCTATAAAGGGAATGCTACAGTGAATGCCACAGGGGGCACTATCTACAGGGAATGATACAGGGGGCCCTATGTACAGGGAACGCTACTACCTACAGAAGGCTCTATGGGGATAACCATCTAGAGAGGGCTCTACTGGGAGCACTATCTACAGAGGGCTCTACTGGGAGCATTATCTACAGAGGGCTCTATGAGGGGCACTATCTACAGGGGGCACTGTGTGTGGTGCATTACTTTACAGTGTTTGACACGATTATATTCAGGGGCATAGTGTATGTTACTATTATATTCAGGGGCACAGTGTGTAGCTGTAATTCCGGGGTAGGGAGACAGACAGGTGAGCCCAATCAGTCCCTGCCTACTTGCAACGGCCCGTCCTAGGCAACGGCGTACAACTGGGCGACGGTCCCTACGCTCACTATGTGCAAGACAGACAAACAGACAAGGGTACACAGAAGCTAGTGGAACGGGGCAGTTGCCCACGGCAACACCGTGAGCAACAAGAGTAGTGAGCGAGCCAAGTGAAACCAGGAGTGTACGAGGTACCAAACGCAGAACAGGAGAGTAGTGTACGAGCCGAGTCAAACCAGGAGTGTACGAGGTACCAAACGCAGAGCAGGAGAGTAGTCAGTAAGCCAGGGTCTATATGGAGCAGAGGACAAAAGTACAAGCAGCAGCAGCAGAGCGAGGAAACCGACAGAATCACAGGAAAAGGAGGAGCAGGAAGTGAAGGTATAAATAGACAGAGGGCGGGAGCTAGCTCCGTCTGGCGAGGCTGTGATAGGCTCTCCCACTCCTCAGCCTCCCAGCCTGATTGGTAGAAGGAGGGGTCACTCGATCAGACTTAGGAGCAGGTGCAGACTGACTAACCATGGGCGTCGACACAGAAGCTATGTCTGGCAGATCCTTTACAGTAGCACTATTATATTCGGGGACACAGTGTATGATACTATTATATTTGGGGCATAGAGTCTGGTACCATAAGAATTTGCTCTTCGTTTATAGATGTAGAAATGTTGAAAAAGTGAGCTTCCGAAGACATCTCTGAGCAGCAAATTTACCCATTTCCGCAGAAATGGGTCATGGCCAGGAGGCATCATAGCGTTCTGGACCAGATGGAAAAGTAAAGAGAACAACTAGAATCTGAGAAGTCGTCACCGGTGAGTCACTAAATGTAAATGTTTATTCTCCCTGTGACTGCTCAGTACTGTAGTCACTGTATGATCTGCAGCGAGATGATGTGTGTATTGTTCTTTTTTGTGAAACAGCAACTCCCAGCATATCCTTACCATCGTTCTGGCTATACTGGGAGCTGTCGTTTTATGCCGTACAAACTTATATGGCAGGGGTTAAACTAAATTTGCAAATTATCTCTGTACTGAGCTGTATTTGTGCTGGTGCTGTATATATGTACTGAGCTTTGTTCTGGTGCTGTATATATATATATATATGTACTGAGCTTGGTTCTGGAGTTATATTCATCATGACAACCAAGCTCAATACATATATACAACTCCAGAACTAAGCTCTGTATATAAATACAGCACCAGGACCAAGCTCAGTACATATATACAGCACCACCACAAATATTGCTACATATATATTGCCAAAAAGTGAAATAAATCTCACATTAAAGGTTAGGTTCTAACCCAAAAATTCCCATTGGTATTTATCCAGTGAAACACATATATTACTCAAGGGAAAAATCACGTATATTTATTATTGCACAGTGAATAATATATACAGCACCAGAACAAAGCTCAGTACATATATACAACACCAGAACCAAGCTCAGAACATATATACAACTCCAGAACTAAGCTCCGCATATAAATACAGCACCAAAAGCAAGCTCAGTACATATATACAGCACCACAACAAAGCAAAGTACATATATACAGCACCAGAACATAGCTCAGTACATATATACAGCACCAGAACAGCTTGGTTCTGGGGCTGTATACATTTACTGAGCTTGGTTCTGGGGCTGTATATATGTACTGAGCTTTGTTCTGGTGTTGTATATATGTACTCAGCTTTGTTCTTGTGATGTATATATGTACTGAGCTTTGTTCTGGTGCTGTATTTATGTACTGTGCTTTGTTTTGGTGTTGTATATATGTAGTGAGTTTGGTTCTGGTGTTGTATTTATGCACTGAGCTTGGTTCTGGTGTTGTATTTATGTGCTGAGCTTGGTTCTGGTGCTGTATTTCTGTACTGAGCTTGGTTCTGGTGTTGCACTTATGTACTGAGCTTTGTTCTGGTGCTGTATATTTGTACTGAGCTTTGTTCTGGTGCTGTATACATGTACTGAGCATGGTTCAGGTGCTGTATATATGTACTGAGCTTGCTCCTGGCACCGTATCTGTGCATTAGCTGGAAGAGTTGTCGCGGCTTACTGTGCACTCCGCACTGTCCTCCACCCTTCTCATGTGCATTGCCTAACTAAATGGGCTGAGCACGCTTAGGATATTGAATGCGCGCATATAGGCCTATACGTAATGAGTGAGCTTAATATAATGTGTGGGTAGGTCTGTATGCTTATGTAATTATATAAATAGTGTGGCAATTCACACTAAAACATTCTTTACAGGGAATTTCTTTATTTAGAGACCACTTTAATGTAGAGGGTAAAAATAAAAAAAAAACCACATGCATTGTACTGTACTTTAATGTACAGTACAGAAGATCTGCAGTAAATAAGACATCTGTAATAATGCCCTTAGGGTTATTCTGGTTATTAAAGTTGATAGGCTATCCTCAGGATAGGTTAGCAATATGATATTGGTGGGGGTTTGACTGTCCGCACCCTGCCTATCAGCTGTTTGAAGGGGCCGCGGCGCCCATACGCCCGCCACAGCCTCTCCATTGTTTACATGGTTCTTCTCTCTGTCCATTGTTGCACATGCCAGTACATTTGTAGCAGCCATGCAAAGTATTGCACCACTGTACCATAAAGGGTTATCCCAACTGTGTTACCATTCACTCAAACAGGTTATTTGGTTCTTGTTGGCATTTATCTTAGGAGCAAACCAATGATTTGTCCATCTATTATTTCAAGGCCTTGACCAATAAAAATATAAAAATTTTCGGTTTCACATAACTCTTTGCCTTCCTGACCACTAAATACATGGTACTCAATGAGTAAAGGCACTTACTGATCCAATATTGTTGATCACTTGATCTTCAGGTAGCTGCAGGAGCTGCAGGGTCTTAGCATACAACTCCAATCCCAGCTGTTTAACCACTTCGATGATCCGGTTAATAGTTAATGCGGCATCTAAGCTGTTAGAAAGAGGGGGGAGCCCCCTTTGTCACTCCATCGACCCTCCCTGTGACGTGTATGTGGGGAGCCGATGGTTGTCATGACAGCCTGGGGGCCTAATGAAGGCTCTGAGGTCTGATATTTTGATGTTCCTATTAAGCACTGCCACAGGCAGGGATCAATAACGGCCTGTAGAAATCACAATATATTGCAATACATAAGGATTGAAGTATATTGTACCAGTGATCTAACAAACGTTTGTTCATGTCCCTAAGGGGGACTAAAAAAAAAGAAGAAATAAGTTAAATAAAATTTAAAGTAATGTACAAAACAAAAATGTAATATTGTAAAAGAACAAAAAAACTTTCTCCATCTTTCCCCCGAATGTAAATATGAAAAAAAACGAAAAAGAGAATTAAAAATGGTATCTCCAAGTGCGTAAAAGTTCATAAAAACATAGTTGTGATTTTTTGGGTCATTTTATCTCCCACAATAGGGAATAAAAACTGATCAAAAAGTCATGTGCATCCCAAAATGATACTAATAAAAAATACAGCTCACATTGCAAAAAATAAGCCCTCACACCGCTCCATCGATGGAAAAATAAAAAACTCATGGGTTTTAAAATATGAAACAAAAATTTTTTTTGAACAAATTGTATTTTGTAGTAAATCATAAAAAAAATTACATCAATTACATTTTGCCATAATTGTAATGACCCGTAGAATAACGCTAGCATATCGCTATTACCGCATGGTAAACGCCGTTAAATTGAAACACCAAAAAAATAGAGGAATAACTTTTGTTTTCTATTTCTCCCCACACAGAATTATTTTTCCATTTTTCAGTACATTATATGGTAAAGTGGTGCAGTTAAAAATTACAAATCCTCTCGCAAAAAAAAGTCATGGCTTCTGGAAGACGTATAAAAAAAATAAAAAATACACGGCGCCACTAAGTGCAGATTACCAGAGTATGGATAATGGGAGGAAGAATTGGCAATTAAGCTCACCTATAATTGTTGTGCAAGCCAGGCACAACACTGATGTAAGCGTGAAACGATGTTAAATCAGCTGCAGCTCAGCTCCTAAGGACGGTAGCGTGAAAACTGTACCACAATGAATGATAAAAGCAGGTTTTAAATAACCACATATAGGCTATGTTCACACGGGGTATTTTGCCGAGTTTTTTGACGCGGAAACCGCGTCGCAAAACTCGGCAGAAACGGCCCGAGAACGCCTCCCATTGATTTCAATGGGAGGCGTCGGCGTCTTTTTCCCGCGAGCAGTAAAACTGCCTCGCGGGAAAAAGAAGCGACATGCCCTATCTTCGGGCGCTTCCGCCTCTGACCTCAAATTGACTTCAATGGGAGGCAGGAGAAAGCGTATATCTCGCTGTTTTATGCCCGCGGCGCTCAATGGCCGCAGGCGAAAAACGGCGCGATAATTGCCGCGAAAATCGGCGTGCAGGGAGAGGAATATCTGCCTCAAAGTTCCAAACGGAATTTTGAGGCAGATATTCCTCCCCCAAAATACTCCGTGTGAACATAGCCATACAGTGAAGGAAATAAGTATTTGATCCCTTGCTGATTTTTTAAGTTTGCCCACTGTCAAAGTCATGAACAGTCTAGAATTTTTAGTCTAGGTTAATTTTACCAGTGAGAGATAGATTATATAAAAAAAAAAAAAGAAAATCACATTGTCAAAATTATATATATTTATTTGCATTGTGCACAGAGAAATAAGTATTTGATCCCCTACCAACCATTAAGAGTTCAGCCTCCTCCAGACCAGTTACACGCTGCAAATCAACTTGGTGCCTGCATTAAAGACAGCTGTCTTAAATGGTTACCTGTAAAAAAGACTCCTGTCCACAGACTCAATTAATCAGTCTGACTCTAACCTCTACAACATGGGCAAGACCAAAGAGCTTTCTAAGGATGTCAGGGACAAGATCATAGACCTGCACAAGGCTGGAATGGGCTACAAAACCATAAGTATGACGCTGGGTGAGAAGGAGACAACTGTTGGTGCAATAGTAAGAAAATGGAAGACATACAAAATGACTGTCAATCGACATCGATCTGGGGCTCCATGCAAAATCTCACCTCGTGGGGTATCCTTTATCCTGAGGAAGGTGAGAGCTCAGCCGAAAACTACACGGGTGGAACTTGTTAATGATCTCAAGGCAGCTGGAACCACAGTCACCAAGAAAACCATTGGTAACACATTACGCCGTAATGGATTAAAATCCTGCAGTGCCCGCAAGGTCCCCCTACTCAAGAAGGCACATGTACAGGCCCGTCTGAAGTTTGCAAATGAACATCTGGATGATTCTGAGAGTGATTGGGAGAAGGTGCTGTGGTCAGATGAGACTAAAATTGAGCTCTTTGGCATTAACTCAACTTGCCGTGTTTGGAGGAAGAGAAATGCTGCCTATGACCCAAAGAACACCGTCCCCACTGTCAAGCATGGAGGTGGAAACATTATGTTTTGGGGGTGTTTCTCTGCTAAGGGCACAAGACTACTTCACCGCATCAATGGGAGAATGGATGGAGCCATGTACCGTCAAATCCTGAGTGACAACCTCCTTCCCTCCACCAGGACATTAAAAATGGCTCGTGGCTGGGTCTTCCAGCACGACAATGACCCGAAACATACAGCCAAGGCAACAAAGGAGTGGCTCAAAAAGAAGCACATTAAGGTCATGGAGTGGCCTAGCCAGTCTCCAGACCTTAATCCCATCGAAAACTTATGGAGGGAGCTGAAGATCCGAGTTGCCAAGCGACAGCCTCGAAATCTTAATGATTTACAGATGATCTGCAAAGAGGAGTGGGCCAAAATTTCATCTAACATGTATGCAAACCTCATCATCAACTACAAAAAACGTCTGACTGCTGTGCTTGCCAACAAGTGTTTTGCCACCAAGTATTTTGCCAAAGGGATCAAATACTTATTTCTCTGTGCACAATGCAAATAAATATATATAATTTTGACAATGTGATTTTCTGTTTTTTTTAAATATAATCTATCTCTCACTGGTAAAATTAACCTAGCCTAAAAATTCTCGACTGTTCATGTCTTTGACAGTGGGCAAACTTACAAAATCAGCAAGGGATCAAATACTTATTTCCTTCACTGTAGGTAGTGAGCGCTGCTGACATCAATGGTAGAATGGACGAATAAGTTAAATAAATAATAACATATTTATTGTTTGCAGCCTACGCGTTTCGACACAGTACCTGTGTCTTCATCAGGCCAATGAAGACACAGGTACTGTGTCGAAAAGCGTAGTCGGCAAACAATAAATACGTTATTATATATTTAACTTATTCGTCCACTCTACCATTGATGTCAGCAGCGCTCACTACCTATATCCCGTTGTTTTAAACCTACTTTTATAATGGCTTCTGGAAGACAGGGAGAAAAAATTGAATAGTTAAAAAACAAAAAAGGGCTAATTCAGCAAGCGGTTAACAGTCAATTGGGGCAAAGATTTTTTTGTTTCTCCTTTATATGTTTTTTGTCCACATTGAAGTCAATAGATACAAATTATGAATATACTCCAAAATATATAATTAATGGAATAATCCATGGGGAAAAATTATCTCTGGTGTTGTTTCTATGGTTGTCGCTGTTGTAGACTTTGCTGTTGCTGGTGCTGTTTGTACTGTTGTATCTATGATTGTCGCTGCTGTTGCAGACACTGTTCATGGCGATTTTTGCTCTGTTATGTCTACACTTATCACTGTTATTGCACCCATTGTTGTTATTGTGGTTGAGATTGCAGTGCACACTGTGGGAATCATTTATTTATCAGAACTGTATATACTGCGAGAATAAAAAGAGAAATATGATAGCCAGAGACTGACCATGGACAGTGTCGCACCAGCCAGGGCTGGCTTTAGGATAGATGGCGCTCTATGCAAAATTATCTCTCGGCGCCCCACCCCCATCATAAAAAAAATTCCCCATAAAAAAGTATAATGCCCTCCACAGTATAATGTCCTACATAGTGCCCCACACAGTATAATGCCCCTTTAGTGCCCCCTATACAGTATAATAATAATAATAATATATAAATATAATATGTCTTGTAATTTATCTGCCGAACGGGCAAGGGGGCGTGCCTCTGCTACGGACAGTGCAAGAGCTGTAGAGGAGAGCGCGTATGCGTTGCAGAAAATCCGCAGTATTTATGCTACATATAAACTGACCCTTACAGTTGCTAGAAAAGGTATGTGAACCCCTTAGAACTACTGAATTTTTGCATTGATTACTTATACAATGTGGTCTGGTTGTTAGTCACAATCATGGACAAACACAATAGAACTAAATTAATAAAAAGCACAAGCACTTGTACTGTTCTTATTGAGAACATTGAGTAAAATCCACAGTGCAGGGATGAAAAGAAAGTAAACCCTTGAATTTAATTACCTGCAGATCCCCTTTAGTAGCAATCACCTTCTACCAATTTTTTTCCTGTTGCTACAAATAAGATTTGCACAACGTTGGGGGGGATTTTGGACCATTCCTCCAGCAAATGTGGTTCAGTTCATCAATATTTCTGTGATGCCTTGCGTGCACAGTCCTCTGCAGGCCAAACCACAGGACTTGGTCATTCCAAAACACAAATCTTTTTCAATCATTCTTTAGTTGATTTACTTGTGTGCTTTGGGTCACTGTCTTGTTGTATCACCCAACGTCCTTCAGCTTGAGCACATGGACCGCTGCCCTTACATTCTCCTGTAAAATGTTTTGATACACCTTTGAATTCATTGCTCCCTTAATGATGGCAAGGCCTCCAGGTCCTAAAACAGCAAAGCAGCCCCAAACCAGTGTGCTCCCTCTACCATGCTTCACAGTTGGGATGAGGTTTTGGTGTTGGTGTGCAGGGTTCATTTACCTCTAAGCAAAGGTTGTGCATTTGTGATAATAAAAAAAGTTCCACTTCTGTCTCATCTGTCCATAGAACATTTTCCCAGAAGCCTTTTGGAACTTCCTGGTGGTCACGGGCCACAATTTTCTTTTTTTTTGGATAGCAGTGGCTTTGTGGTGTCTTTCAATGAACATGATTGTTGTTTAGTGTTTTTCTAATAGTGGTTGATTCCCCCCATAGTTCTGGTCTGTATGCCTCCTTAATTGTACCTTTCTGCTGTCTGTTTTTTTATATTACTTTTCTTTGGATGGTTCTATCCACATTCATTGTATTACTTATGTACCAGTCTTTGCATGCACTATTTGCACTTTACTATAGAGGCTGTGGGACCCGACCTATGTGGGGATCCTTTTTCTATGGGTAATGTTACTACCAATGTACTTATTTTTAACGATTTTGTCTTTCAATAAAATATGGTCTATTTTTCGGTAATAATGGTTCATGTGTGATTTCTTATATAGGTGTTCATATTTGTACATCACACGGTTCATTTGAGTTGCTATATGCATGTATTAGCCCAACTATATTAGTAGGTGTTATACAATAAGTACATGGTTTAACAAAGAATGGAACAAAAGGGTATGCTGTTTTATACTTAGATACTATTTGTTAGTGTTGAAGAATATAACCATACCAGTATAGAAAACCCGTTACACGGGTTTGCTAGCAAAAGGAATGCAGTGGTCTGTTATATATATAATACTGCAGTGGTCTGTTAATATATATAAATGCCCCCCCATAGCTGTCCCCATACAGTATAATGAACCCCATAGCTGCCCACATGTAATATAATGCCCCCATAGCTGCCCCATACAGTATAATGCCCCCATAGCTGCCCCCACAGTATAATGCCCACCATAGCTGCCCCCACAGTATAATGCCCCTATAGCTGCCCCCACTGTATAATGCCCCCATAGCTGTCCCCACACAGTATAATGCCCCCTATAGCTTCCCCCACAGTATAATGCCCCCCATAGCTGAGCTGCCCCCATACAGTATAATGCCCACAAAGCTGCCCCACACAGTATAATGCCCCCCATAGCTGCCCCCATACAGTGTAATACCCCCCATAGCTGCCCCCACACAGTATAATGCCCCCCATAGCTTCCCCACACAGTATATTGCCCCCATAGCTGCCCCACAGTATAATACCCCAATAGGTGCCCGCACAGTATAATGCTACCATAGTGGTCCCCACACAGTATAATGCCCCCCATAGCTGCCCCCACACAGTATAATGCTCCACATAGTTGCCCCACAGTATAATGCCCCCCATAGCTGCTCCCATACAGTATAAAACCACCCATAGCTGCCCCCACACAGTATAATGCTCCCCATTGCTGCTCCATGGTATAATGCCCCCCATAGCAGCCCCCACACAGTATAATGCCCCCATAGCTGCTCCCACAGTATAATGCCACCATAGCTGCCCCCACAGTATAATGCAACCCTATAGTATAGCTGCTATCTTATCAGACATCCCCTCCCATACCCAGTGTAATGCCCCCCATATGTGCCTTATAGAAAATAATAACATAATTACTTACCTATCCCCGTTCCCCCCACGAGTGGAGGATCCTTCTCCTCCTCTGCACTGTGCTGTAAGTGACTCGGTACAGGCAGGCGCGATGATGTCACTACATCTCGCCTGCCTGCACCGAGCCACTCACCGCACAGTGAATGCTGGAGCAAGGGGCTGTCAGCTCCTTGCTCAACTGTATCTGCATCCTGACGACGTAGCTACAGTTGGAAAAGGAACCTCGGTAAGTGACTCGCGACCCCCCGGAGGTCTTCACACGATCCCACAGGGAGTCGCGCCCCACAGTTTGTAATGTATTGTATTGTGCTGCCCTCTCTCCACCGCAAACACAGACAGCACAATAAAAATTTGTTACGGGCCCCGGGCGAGGACGTGGTGGCCAATCAACTGTGCCTCGGAAACCACGTGGTGTCCTTAACTGTTGTCCTATCAACTGTGCCTCGGAAACCACGTGGTGTCCTTAAGGCTGGGTTCACACGACCTATTTTCAGACGTAAACGAGGCGTATTATGCCTCGTTTTACGTCTGAAAATAGGGCTGCAATACGTCGGCAAACATCTGCCCATTCATTTGAATGGGTTTGCCAACGTACTGTGCAGACAACCTGTAATTTATGTGTCGTCGTTTGACAGCTGTCAAACGACGACGCGTAAATGGACTGCTTCGGCAAAGAAGTGCAGGGCACTTCTTTGCCACGTAATTTGAGCTGTTCTTCATTGAACTCAATGAAGCACAGCTCAAGATTTACGAGCGTCTCAGAGCGTCTCAGACGCCTCGTAAATTACGAGGAGGAGCATTTACGTGTGAAACGAGGCAGCTGCAAACAGTCTGTCTTTTCACACGTAAATGCCTCTCATCGTGTGAACATACCCTAACAGGGCTTCGGACACCACTTCCTTCACGATTATATATAAGATAGTTTGGAAAAGGGAAGGGAACAACACAATGGAGGAAGCACAGGGATCCAAAGCAACATTAGGTAGTGCTGTACAGAGAGGGACAGTTACGGTACATAAAGTTTATATAGTTACGAGTCCCATTCGTCTATTAGGTTGGAGACCTACCACTACACATCAACAGCGCTCTATTCTTTGTTAAACCATGTACTTGTGTATCATCACCCTGTCAAAAATGATGTCACTGACAGTTGGGTCAGTTGTCTTTTGGCGGTTTTTCTTGTCCTTTTGAAATCTCAGATCCTGCTCGGCCTGTGTATAAATAAGACATGTTTGCTGATTGTTTTTAATAATTTGGCCTGATGAAAACACAGGTGCTGTGTTGAAACGCGTAGCCATGCATTAAAAAATCCTCAAAATTACCACTACTGGAATTACTCCTTTCATCAGTAGCTCTTTCACGTATATCCATCAATTCCCTTTTTTTTTTCTTATTCGCCATTTGTGATACTGTCAGTTAGACCCTATATCTACGCCTACCACAATGTAGGCTTAGATACAGGGACCCCGCAGACAGTAACTTTAAATTTAGCCTCCTCTTCGGCTCCGGACGCAGCGAAGGTCCTGACGCCATCCAGCGTTGCGACGCTGTGCGCGGCGCACAGCGTTGTGATGTCATGACATGAGAAGACATTAGGACCTCCGCAGCGCTCAGGAACGAGGAGGGTAAGTATATTGTTGTTACTATAGTAACAGGGGCCAATGTATTTTATTACATAGGCCCCAGTAACTATAGTAATTGTTTATAGACGTGGTGCTGGGGCCACGGGCGACCAGCACCACAATGTCAATGGGTGGTTAGAGACGGGAACGCACGAAGAAAGGGTATGACGCTTCATTTTCCCGCGAACGCTTTTTTCCACTAGAAATCAACTACTACTACTACTACTACTACTTCTACTACTACTACTACTACTACTACTACTACTACTACTACTACTAGTATATTTAAGAATTTTAGTCCATTGGATTTCTATTAGAGCAAAAGCGAGGAAGCGTGAAACTGATATGTAGGCTCTAATAAAAGCATGCTCTAAAAAACAAATAAAGCATTTTAATCTATTTCATTTTATACATAAATATTATCGACAGAAAAACATTGTATAACAATTAGTATGCATCCTATATACAGGTACTGTATATACCACCATTTATTGAATATACTGTATACCAGCATATAGGACAAATATACCCCCATATACATATCACAATATAGCACATACAACTTTATAGCAAATATATCTTCTAATAATTCCTGTTATAACATTTAACGCCATTAATCTCAGATAGTGGATCTGTATTTACTTTACGGGGTTCACCTCATTTAACAATAAATATAAATGCACTAGTATAGAAAACCCGTTAAACGGGTTTGCTAGCAAAAGGAATGATGATAAGTATTTGTAAAAAAAATATTCTAAAAGAATATAAGTATATTTTAAAACCTAATTACCAAAATTTGAAACCTAAGAAAAATGCGGAAGCATTTGCTGAATAATAGAGTATTCACCCAGGGTAACGCCTCATGCACACAAATGAGGACATGTTCTATATTTCCTCGGATTGGAGACTCGGACCATTTTTCACGGCCCCGTTTCACCCGTCAAAGTGAATGGGTCCGTGAAGATTATCGGGTGCCACTCGGATGCCGTCAAAAACGGTAAATGTAGTAGATGTTATCTGCATTCCTATGTAAAACCACAGATAACACAATGATAACTCTCTGAGTACAAATAATGTAGATGTTACCTGCAGTCCTATGTAAGGCTCTATTCACATGACAAGGTCTGAGTGTTAGCCGATAAAAACATCCATTTTGTTCAGTTTTTCTTGGGTGTTTTGCATCCGTTCCGTTTCCATTCTGGACCGTGTTTCCATTTTTAACGGCCGATTTTGACCCGTTTTGCATCCGTTTTTTTTGCTTGTCCGTTTTAAAAAACGGATGAATTTCATTTGTAAATTTTCTGCCACACACTTTCCTCTGTAGATAATGCCACACCCTGCCCTCTGTTGATAATGCCACACACTTCCCTCTGTAGATAATGCCACACACTGCCCTCTGTAGATACTGCCACAGCCCCCCTGTAGGTAATGCCACACAGCCCCCCTTGTAGGTTGTGCCACACAGACCCCCTTGTAGGTAGTGCAACACAGACCCCCTTGTAGGTAGTGCCACACAGCCCCTCTGTATGTAGTGCCACACAGCCCCCCTGTAGGTAGTGCCACACTGCCCCCCTGTAGGTCATGCCACACAACACCCCTGTAGGTAATGCCACACAGTCCCCCTGTCGGTATTGCTACACAGCACACTTGTACATAGCCACCCCATAGATGGAACCCCCCATTAGATGGCACCCTCCCCTACCTTCTTGTAGGGGCCCTCTCCAAGAGAAGTCCCTGACTTATGGACAGTGAAGTCAGGGACTTCTCCTGGATCGGAATCATCGGCCACATCACCGGGGATTCCGCTTCAGAAGTCCCTAATGTCACTGTCCATATATGGACAGTGATGTCAGGGACATCTCCTGGAGCGGAATCACCGGCCACAGCGCCGGGGATTCTGCTTCAGGAGTAGGTGACTGCTCTAGGAGAAGTCCCTGATGTCACTGTCCATATATGGACGGTGATGTCAGGGACTTCTCCTGGAGCGGAATCCCCGGCTACAGCTTCGGCTGAAGATGCACACACAGAAATATATACACATACATATATAGGCACTTAGGCACACAAATGAACACACACAAAGACACACATTCATACATACTGGAACTTATACACACATAAACACAGAGACACATGGACAAATAGAGGCACAAACAACGGACAGACTGAGCACTCACATCTCCTTCCTCACAGGCTTCTTGCAGGTCGGGCTGTGGGCGGAGCTAACTGTGCCTCAGACACCACGTCCTTGCCAAATATACATACAGTGCCCACCAAAAGATCCGGAACACCCTCATAACTTTTGAACGGCTCGAGGTAGAGGGTTGAAATTTGGTGGGATTTAATGGGGTCATAAAATCTACGAGTTAACGCCAAAAAAAAACCTTGGGGTGGCAAAATCCTAAATACTACAGAGGGTCAATTGATTTCAAAGCTCTTTTTAATACAAAAACAATGCTGCAAACGATTTTGAGATAGGATTTGTTTTCGCTGAGATATTTAACGTTAAAGTTATCATCTTCATTATCAGCTACCGCCGTTGTTAGCATTACCCAAAATGTACCGCGCGGAGGTCGCACGGTTGGATTTACATCTCATCGATGTGCTAGATTAATGTGAGTCCCCTTGCCTCTCACTTTTGTGTGTATGTGTGTGTGTGCGCGCTCGCGTGCGTGTGTGTTTGTACACAGCCCGAGATAAGGACCCCGGGGTTCGTCATTCCCCCGGTATTTAGCGACTCCAAACCCTCTCTGCGCTGTGTGTGTGTGTGTTGTCCGGCCAACCAAAGCAAGACCGAGGACATGTATTATGTGTATTAGTACAAACATAACAATTACTGTATTAAATCAAATGTTCAAACTGATGTCCTTCAACAACTTACCAGTGTCCTAAGCGAACGTAAAACGTGTCGATAATGTTATTTATAACATCTGGTGTGATTGAATTCGAAATGTTCACTATTCTTTCCCACAGCTTGTCTAAGTTTGCGATCCTAGTCTCATAGACTTTACTTTTTAAATACCCCCAGTAAAAAAAAGTCTAATGGGGTCAGATCTGGTGATCTCAGTGGCCATTCTATCTGGCCTCTTCTACCAATCCATTGATCAGGAAAATTATCGTTCAGAAGATTTCGAGCTCGCAGAGAAAAATGAGCCGGAGCTCCATCCTGCTGATACCAAACATTGCAGAAAGCTTCTCCAGCAATATCAAAATAGCCGGTATCACTTGGTTTCTTAGCAAATTGCAGTAATTTTCTGCATTTATGTTTCCGTCAATGAAAAACTGTCCTACAATATGATTGAGCAATATTCCTGCCCAATCGTTAACCTTCTGAGGATACTGGGTATGACTGTCTCTCATACAATGTGGATTTCCGTCTGCCCAATACCTCATGTTCTGTCGATTTACAGAACCATTTAGTTCAAACGTAGCTTCATCCGAAAAACAGGTCCAGTTGAAAATCTGATGATTATCATCAAATCGTGTCATCACTGTATTTTATAAGGATGATAATGATGCCTCTTCAAAATTCGACAGACTGATGTGGCGCTAATATAATTTTGTTGTTCTCCACTCGAGACAGATGTATGAGGATTATCATGTACAGTGAGCAGAACATCTAAAGCTTTTTCATCATTACTAGCATGTTTGGGTCTTCCGGATCTTGGTGCGTCTTTAATTGAACCGGTTATTTCAAAACGATGAACAGTTCTTTTAACAGTTGACAATGAAATTGGATCACGGATAGGATAAGTGGCATTGAATAAAGCCGCTACTTCTCGATAGGATCTTATTTTTTCTTCGCCATACCCTCTCATCATCAATAAAGGGATCCTTTCTCTTTCGGTCAAATGCATTTTGTGAAATGACAATAGAAATGTACAAAAATGAAAACTACTCTCTGAATTAGCGCTCTCTGATATTCATAAGCAACTATCGAAATGTGTACACATGAAATCATGTTACAATCGTAGACCTGGTCCATTTTGTATCGCCGAGGCTGATTGTAATAATACGTACATTAAAGTCACCTTGATGTGACATTCCCAAACTCACACACACACGCACACGCGCCCACACACATTTAGGATTTTATCTGCGTGGTACATTTTGGGTAATGCTAACACCGGCGGTAGCCGATAATGAAGATGATAAATTTAAAGTTAAATATCTCAGCGAAAAAAAAATCCTATCTAAAAATTGATTGCGGCTTTGTTTTCGTATTGAAATGAACTTTCAAATTAGCACCCACTTGACCCCCCCGTGCCATTTAAGATTTTGCTGCCCCCGCCCACCCTACCGCCCCAAGGGGGTGTTTTTTTTTTTTTTTGGCATTAACTGGTAGATTTTATGACTTTATATATGAAATCCCACCAAATTTCAATCCTCTACCTCGAGCCGTTAAAAACAGGTTGGCCGTGTCTGCAGACATCTCTGGAGAGAAGGGCGTCGACTGGATGGAAGGAGTTCGTGGTCAGCGAGCTAGGACGTTACACTCACCTTCTCATTGTGTTTTCACTGTCAGATCCTCCCTGACGTTATTATCTGACAGTCCTGTAAGTATCAGAAGCATATTTATTTTATTATTTAGGTTAAAGCAAAATTAATTGTATTAATTTTCTTGTTTGGTATTAATTTTAAACTATGAAATCTTTACATAGATTGAATACTTAACATAGACTCGTCCTTGAGATCTTAAAGACTCATATCTTTTGTGCCCTTAAAATCAGAATCTGTGAGTATGTATTACTTAGGTTCAGTCCATGCGCTTCAAGGTATTTTTTATCCTCTGACCACAATGCTGTGAATTTTGTAAATGATAAACTCGTTCTGTTTTATGTAGATAATGGTTGGCACCTTTTATAGTAGCAGTCTAAATGCCCTTTTACACTGTCCAATTATTGGGCAAACGAGCATTCAAAGAACGCTCCTTCCCGATAATTGCCCTGTGTAAACAGAGCAGCGATCAGCAGGTGACCGATCAGACGCTCGATCATACGCTGATCGTATAGTTTTAAATGTGAAAGTTATTATCGTTGTCGGCAGCACATCTCCCAGTGTACACAGGGAGGCGTGCTGCCGGCATGATACAAATGTATGGGGACGAGCAGTCGTAGTAACGAGCACTCAACCCCATACTAGCTCCTTGTGAAAGGAGCAAACGGGCGGTGATGATCGAGCTGCCTCATTGATCGGCGCTCGTTACATCGGCCAAATTGGGCCGGTGTCAAAGTACCTTAAACATTTTATTTTTACAAGTAACCTCCATGTGTTGTATCTAACCTACAATATCTTTCACTATGTCATAGTATATTAGTTTACAGTAATAGTTAAATCCTTCAATTAAGTACTATATTGCGGCATATATATATATAAATAGAGACATTTTTCTCCCCCTGAATCAAAATATTGTTATTTTAAGTCACTTTTTTGTCTTAAAGGGGTTTTCCACTACCGGACAACTTATGACCTATCCACCAGATAGGTCATCAGCATATAATTAGACAAAAAAGTCTCACAGGATACATAAATATCAGGGTGGGAAGCGAAAGTCTCAACCACCCACTACATATATTAGAGATAAGGACTCCAACAATGATATTTAAACTAGAGAAAAGGAGTCCATAAATATCAATTTTGAAAAAATAGAATATCTTTATTAATAACAAAAAAATAGAGAATCTAAACAAGTCTGTTACTGGATCAGCATTTAAATGTACAATTTATCAAAAAATATATATATGTACATACAGTATATAGAATGAGAAGTCGCATATTTATTATAACCCAATTCAGGGATATATCCATATAAGTAGGTATATGTCAGGACAAAAGAGAAAAGTGAAGAGCTCAGAATAAGAGCTTACACCTGGTAAGCATAATGTAATGTCGGGGTAGGGAGACAGACAGGTGAGCCCTAATCTACCCGCCTCTGAGTCCCTGCCTACTTGTAACGACCCGCCCTAGGCGACGGGGTACAACTGGGCGACGGTCCCTACACTCAATAGGTGCACGACAGACAAACAGACAAGGGTACAAAGAAGCCGGGGAAATGGGGAAGTTGCCCACGGGAACACCGTGAGCAACAAGCAAGGTGAACGAGCCGAGTCAAACCAGGAGATGAGCAAGGTACAAAAACGCAGAGCAGAAGAGTGGTCAGTAAAGCCAAGGTCAAATACAAGCAGAGGGTAGTAGTTCAAGAAGCTTCAGCAGGGCCAGGAAACCAGCAGAGAAGAATCACAAGCAAAGGAGGAACAGGAAAGGCAGGTATAAATAGACAGAGGGCGGGAGCTAGCTCCGTCTGGCCAGGCTGTGATAGGCTCTCCCACTCCTAAGCCTGCCATCCTGAGTGGTGGAAGATGGAGTCAGTCTCACAGACATAGAAGCAGGTGCAGACTGATTACCTATGGGCGTTGACACAGAAGCTGTGCCTGGCAGATCCTTTACACATAACCAGTGCAATAAGTATATATAAGACCCGACATAACCTCAATAGTGTGCTTACCCATGCTCAGTGGCGTGGTTGCGTGACCCAGCGGGTAATATAGCGCCCCGACGTGCGTTTCGCGTGTAGCTTTTTCAAGGGGTCACCCGGACCACGAACCGGTCAGCTCTTCCAGCTGCCTGCATGCACTGGATATCATTGCACACTATGCAGTGTATGGTGCCGGAAGCATTTGGCTCCGTACATTGCAAAGCGGCTATGCTGCAGAAATGCAGCTCTGCTCCTATTCACTTGAATAGGAGCAGAGTTGCAGTACTGCAGCTCGGCCGCTATTCCACGACCAGAGCCATCTGCTTCCGGCATGGACGTCCGGTGCCCGGAAGCAGCCAGATTAGTTGATCGGTGCGGGGTCCGGGTGTCAGACCCCCACAGATCATGTACTGATGCCCTATCCGATGGATAGTTCATCAGTTATTCGATAGTCGAAACCCCCTTTAATGGGTATAACTTCTGTTTTATCTTGATTAATTACTTATTTTCTCCATGGCTCCTCTTTTTTCATCTATTTTTACTTCATGTCTTAGGTGACCCCATGCAGCTTTTGCAGCACATGTACAACTCAGAATATAGTATAGTTGTCTAAAAGAATCTGTGTTCTTCCTGGTTTTTTTTTTTAAATAAAATTTGTTTATTGTATTTTTTGTCTGCAAAATTATATAAGTAGATTGTGAGACTTGCAGATAGGCTGGTTTAACAAGGCCGTCATATGTCCATATTTTCACTGTATTTCTAGCTATATCCATCCTTTGATTTTAATCAACAGTTATTATGCCACTATTGCTTTATCTTTTCTATGTTTATATAATAATAATAATAATAATAATAATAATAATAATAATAATAATAATAATAGTGCAAAGCATATGCCAGAACAGACCAAGACAGTATATCAATCTTATAAGGTGCTGTTGCTTCAATAAATAAGAAAGAAAGTAGAGCAAAAACATTCTTTACTCAGTGTGCCATTGAAATAATTTGTGAGGAATTATAGATGATTCTGAACTACTGGACATAACACAAACACATAAATACACAAGTACGTACACTATGTGGCCAGAAGTATGTGGATACCCCCCCCCCCCCCCCCCAATTATTCAGAATTAGCCACACATTGCAAACAGATACATAAATTCAAGCACACACAGTGGGACAATTAGCGTAGAAAAAATATTGGTAATACTATGGGTAGTACTATTATTGCGTTTAGAAGCGACAACAGCTCAGCCACGAAGCAACAGATCACACAAACTCACAGAAAGGGTAATGAAGTGTGTGGCACAAACATTTTTTGCCTATCCTCTGTTCCATTGCTTACTACAGAGTTCCAAACTACATTTGGAAGTGACATCAGCACAATAACTGTGCATTAGAAGCTTCATGAAATTGGTTTCTATGGTACAGCAGCTGCACACAAACCTAGGATCCTCATGCACAATGCAAAGCATTGCCTAGAGTGATGTAAAGCATCCACAGGACTCAGGAGCAGTAGAACAATATTCTCTGGAGTGATATATCATGTTTCAATATCTGGCAGTCTGATAAATAAATCAGGGTTTGGCGGATGCCATGAAAACATTACCTACCAAAATGCATAGTGCCTACTGTAAAATCTGGTGGAGGAGGGATAATGGTCTGGGAATGTGCTTCAGGGTGTGGGTTAGGCACCTTTTTTTTCTAGTGAAGGGCAATGGTAATGCTACATTATGCAAATACATTTTAGACAATTGTATGTTTCCAAATTTGTGACATGAGTTTGGGGAAGACCAATTTCTGTTCCAGCATGACTGTGCCTCCTGTGCACAAAGTGTGGTCCATAAAGAATGGTTGGGTGAGACATACTCCAAAATCTTGTGGAGAGTCTTCAGAGAAAAGAGGAGTTTGTTAAAGCCACAACAGGAGGCCCAACTCCTTATTAACCCCCATGGTTTTGGGAAGGTATGTCCAACAAGAACATATACAGTAGGGGTTCTGTTCAGGTGTCCACATACTTTGGTCATATTGTGTATTTATGTACGTATGTATGTATGTATGTCTATGTATGTATGTATATATATATATATATATATATATATAAATGTGTGTATATATATATATATATATATATATATATAGACATACATACATACATAATGTAAAGTAAATAGTTATTTTTATATTTGCCAACTATTAAGAGCTCAGGCTTCGTCATGATAGATCCATAGGTCTCCGTTGTGCAAGGGTTCCGTCGTTTTGACGGAGTCAATACCGTAGTCGACTGCGCTATTGATTCTGTCTAAAAAACGGAAACCTGCCGGAATGGTGACAAACGGAAACCATTAGCAATGTTTCCCTCACCATTGATATCAATGGTGATGCAAACGGAAGGGGTTCTGTTTGATTTTCCGTAGAGGGGTTTACCTGACGAAAACCTCAGATCGAACCCCTCAATGGAAAACCAACGCTGATGTGAACAGGCCCTAAATTATTTTACTTTGTAAGCTACAGTTTACTATTTTTCACAGCATTGTATAAATAAATTTTAAACCCAATAGAAGCTTTTTTAACATTTTCGACTCATTCCAAGCACGGATCTATCACAACTTCAGAGTTGATTTGCAGGACGTCATTTCAGAGCTCTTGTTAAGTCAGTTCCTCTAGTTTGTATTCATATACATAAAGTCATCATTTTAGGAGACAATTGCTCTCTATTTAGGATTCTTCTCTCATTTTCAGAATGGACATTGTGAGACCAATCTTACACCAGCTTATTATTACTACAAGTTTTCTCAAGCAAAAATAACACAGGGAAAAATATCATGATCGATTTACGTGCTAACAGCTTAGGCACTTTCAATTTTAAAAACTGATCATGCAATAGATTTTACACATGATTGATACATTATTTTTAGCACAGTATTTATCACATCGGCATTTCATGCAGCATAGAATAGAAAAAGACATCTTCCTGTCATCAAATAATTGCTAGTCAGTCCTTACTGAAATTGTCACTAAAGGATACATGTACCCATGTCCTTTCTTGGTAAAAAAAAGAAAATATGTGTGCGTTCAGTTTGTTCCATTCTATAAAATCTAAGCGTTAGAATATGTGCACACTAGTGCCTGTCTCATCCGTCTATGCTGTGAGAGAAAACACGCATAGATGTCAGAAAAGAGAGCGAAGGAAAAAGAAACAGCAATACTCTGTTCCATAAAACATTACGCCAGGGATGTTTATTCATGGGCAATAATATTGTCTGTTCTGGGAGTAAAATATTTATGTCCTGTCCTTTGAAGGGTCTGTGGGGCTTCTGTGAGCACCATGGGCCCTCCATTGTTTGGATAATCACAGCGGCTCACCCGTGTGTGAAGGTGTGCCTGGTACTGCAACTCAGATCCATCTTAACCCCTTGAGTACCCAGCTCATTTTGGCCTTGAGGACCAGACCCATTTTTTCAAATCTGACATGTATCACTTTATGTGGTAATAACTCCGGAATGCTTTTACCTATCCAATTGATTCTGAGATTGTTTTCTCGTGACACATTGGACTTTAGTTTAGTGCAAAAATTTGGTCGATAAATTCATTCCTTATTTGTGAAAAACACCAACATTTAGCGAAAATATGAAGAAATTATGATTTTTCTAATTTTAAATGTATCTGCTTGTAAAACAGATGGTAATACCACACAAAATAGTTACCAATTAACATATCCCATATGTCTACTTTATGTTTGCATCGTTTTTTGAACATTCTTTTATTTTTCTATGACCTCACAAGGCTTAGAACTTTAGCAGCAATTTCTCATATTTTTAAGAAAATTTCAAAAAGCGATTTTTTCAGGGACGAGTTCAGTTCTGAAGTGGTTTTGAGTGCCCTATATATTAGAAACCCCCATAAAACACCCCATTTTGAAAACTGCACCCCTCAAAGTATCTAAAACAGCATTCAGAAAGTGTTTCAACTCTTTAGGCGTTTTACAGGAATTGAAGGAAAGTAGAGCTGAAATTTTCAAATTTCATTTTTTTTTACAAAATTCATATGTAATACATTTTCTTCTGTACCACAGAAGGTTTTACCTGAGAAACGCAACTCAATATTTATTGCCCAGATTCTGCAGTTTTTAGAAATATCCCACATGTGGCCCTAGTGCGCTAATGGACTGAAACACAGGCCTCAGAAGCAAAGGAGCACCTCTTGGATTTTGGGGCCTCCTTTTTTTAGAATATATTTTAGGCACCATGTCAGGTTTGAAGAGGTCTTGTGGTGCCAAAACAGTGGAAACCCCCGAAAGTGACCCCCATTTTTTAAACTACACACCTCAGGGAATTTATCTAGGGGTATAGTTAGCATTTTGACCCCACAGGTATTTTGCTATATTTTCAGGAGTTAGTCTGTGAAAATGAAAATCTACTTTTTTTCTGGAAAAACGTAAAAATTTCTAATTTTTGCAAGAAATAAAGGAGAGAAAGCACCCCAACATTTGTAAAGCAATTTCTCGCGATTACGGAAATACCCCATATGTGGTAATAAACTGCTGTTTGGACCCACAGCAGGGCTCAGAAGGGAGGGAGCGCCATTTGGATTTTGGAGCTCTGATTTTACTGGAATGGTTTTCAGTGCCGTGTCACGTTTGCAACGCCCTGGAGGGACCTAAACAGTGGAATCCCCCCAAAAGTGACCCCATTTTGGAAACTATACCCCTCAAGGAATTTTTCTAGTGGTATAGTTATCATTTTGACCCCACAGGTTTTTTGCTGAATTTATTGGAATTAGTCTGTGAAGATGAAAAGAGACTTTTTTTTGGAAAAAACACAGAATTTTCTAATTTTTATAAGGAATAAAGGAGAAAAAGCACCTCAACATTTGTAAAGCAATTTCTCCTGATTACGGAAATACCCCATATGTGGTAATAAACTGCTGTTTGGACCCATGGTAGGGCTCAGAAGGGACGGAGCACCATTTGGATTTTGCAGCTCAGATTTTGCTGAATTGGTTTCTGGGGGCCGCGAGTCCCTGAAGTACCAGTACAGTAGAAATTCCCCAGATGTGATCCCAATTTGGAGACTATACCCCTGAAAGAATTAAATTAGAGGTGTAGTGAGCATTTTGAGCCCTCAGGTGTTTTATAGATTTTATTAGAATTGGTCCGTGAAATATAACCTGTAGCTTTAGCTCAGAATTTTTCATTTCCACAAGGAATACAGGAGAAAAGACACCCCAAAATGTGTTACACAATTTCTCCTGATTACGGAAATACCCCATATGTGGTTGTAAACGGCTATTTGGACATACGGCAAGGGTCTAAACGGAAAAAGTGAAATTTCGTTTTTGGAGTGGAGATTTTACAAAATTTGTTTTTGACGCCATGTTGCATTGCGCTGAGGTACGAGTACAGTGAAAACTCCCGAGAAGTGACCCCATTTAGGAAACTACACCCCTCAAGGAATTCATCTAGAAGTGTAGTGAGCATTTTGACCCCCAAAGGTTTTGCAGAAATTAGTGCACAGTGGATGTTGCAGATTGAAAATTGACATTTTCCACATATATGCTATTTCAGTGCCCAATGCATTGGGCCCAGCTTGTACCACTGGAGACATACGCCCCATAAATTGTTAAGCGGTTCTCCAGAGTACGGTAATACCCCATATGTGGTCATAAACCGCTGTTTGGGCACACTGCCAGGCCCAGAAGGAGCGCCATTTGGCTTTTGGAGCGCAGATTTTGCTTGGTAGTAGTTTTGTTTAGTGTTTTACTGGTGTTTCAGTTTATAATGTGGGGGCATATGTAATCTGTGCGGAGTACATACATTTTTTGCGTGACACACTGTCGTTTTTATTGGTACCATGTTTGGCTACGCGCGACTTTTTGATCACTTTTTATTCCATTTTTTTGGAAACAACGTGACCAAAAAAGGAAATTCTGCCATTGTTTTTTATGGTATTTTTTTTACGGTGTTCACCGTGCGGGATAAATAATATGATATTTTTTTAGGTCAGGCCGATACGAACGCGGCGATACCTATTATGTCTAGTTTTTGTCTTTTTTTTCATTTTTTTTCTAATTATAAAGGGCTTGATCAGGGAAACAAGGCGATTATTGTTTTTATTACGTAAAACTTGTATTTATTTATTTATCTAAAACTTTTTTTTTACTTTTTTTTTTACTTTTTTTTCACTTTTTATTTTACACATACTAGGGGACTGGAAGATCTGATCTTCTGATCCCCTGCACAATACACTGCACTACTTCTGTATGTACTGATGTAGTGCAGTGTATTGTAACTGTCACTTTACAACTGACAGTTGAGCCTATTACGTCCTGCCTTGGGCAGGACCTAATAGGCTCCCGTACCTGGCAACCAGGAAGCCGTTGCTAGGCTTCCTGGTTGCCATTGCAACCATCAGAACCCCGCGATTTTTCGCGGGGGGGGGCAATGGGGTGCAGAGGGAGCCCCCTCCCTCTGTATCAATCACTTAAATGCCGCTGTCGCTATTGACAGCGGCATTTAAGGGGTTAAACTACAGCGATCGGAGAGGACAGTGATCGCTGTAGTTGCAGTGGGATGTCGGCTGTATATTACAGCCGACATCCGATGAAGATGGAGCGAGCACAGCTCCTGTGCCCGCTTCATCCTCAGGGCGTTACTATACGCCCATTTTCGGGAAGGGGTTAATAAAAAGTGTTTTTTTTTTTTTTACACTGCTTTCTCTGATCTCCTCACGTATCTCACAGAAATGAGGAGATCAGAGAAAGTGACAGGAGCTTTCTCCTGCAGACGACGTCACAGACGGCTGTGATTGGTCAGTCTTCAGAGACTGACCAATCACAGCAATCGCCGGCATTGGGGACTGCTAATTGGTCCCCAGGCCGGTAGCAGAGACGGTTAGCTGTCAATGACAGCTGCCGCCGCTGTTCTGTCACTATGTGATTTCACATAGTGACAGTTTATTCCTGCGCCGTAATAGTACGTCGAAGGTACGCTGGCATAAGTGGCCAGCGACGTACTATTACGTCAAAGGTACGCAAGGGGTTAAGGGTATCTAGCTATATGTTCAGGGTGTTATGAAAGCGATGAGTTTGGTTCTTTCGTTGAAGTCGTCTTCCAGTTTGAACAAACATGTCAATAGACCACATGTTGCTGCCACATCCAGGCGGAGAATGAATGGTTAGGTTTGATCCCCCACCTATTAGGTATTTAAGCCGAAGGTTGCTATGGCAACCAGGAAGCCTGTCAATGGCCTTCTGGTCGACCATGTTTAGAAGCTTATTAGGTCCCACTAAAGGCAGGACCTAATAAACTAACTGTCAGTTGAAAAATGACAGTTACAATACACTGCACTACATAATTAGTGCAGCGTCTTGTACAGGGATTCAGAAGATCAGAACTTCAAGTCCCAAGTAAGTGTAAAAAAAATGTAAAAAAGTAAAGAAGAAAGTATTAGAAAAATAAATAAATAAACGTTTTAAGTAATAAAAAACATAACCCTGTTTTCATGACAAAGCCCTTTATAATTCGGAAAAAAAAATGAAAAATGTAAAAAAATATACATAATAGGTTTAGCGGCCTGAACTATAAAAATATCATGATATTAAAAAAAAAAAAAAAAAACAATGACACAATTTTTTTTTGGGTCACTCTATCTAAAAAAAAAAAATGAAATAGTAAGTGATCAATAAGTCGAAAGTAGTCCAAAATGGTACCAATAAATACTACAGTCCGTCACACATATAAAAGCTCTCCTTCAGCTCTGTCAACTGAAAAATAAAAAAGTTATGGCTCTCAGAAAATTGTGACACTAAAAGATGATTTTTTTTAGAAAAGAGTATTTTTATTGTGAGAAATTAGTAGAACGTTAAAAAAAAATACACTGCCATTCAAAAGTTTGGGGTCACCCAGACAATTTTGTGTTTTCCATGAAAACTCACACTTATATTTATCAAATGAGTTGCAAAATGACTAGAAAATATAGTCAAGACATTGACAAGGTTAGAAATAATGATTTTTATTTCAAATAATAATTTTCTCCTTCATACTTTCCTTTTGTCAAAGAATGCTCCATTTGCAGCAATTACAGTATTGCAGACCTTTGGCATTCTAGCTGTTAATTTGCTGAGTTAATCGGGAGAAATTTCACCCCATGCTTCCAGAAGGCCCTCCCACAAGTTGGATTGGCTTGATGGGCACTTCTTGCGTACCATACGGTCAAGCTGCTCCCACAACAGCTCTATGGGGTTGAGATCTGGTGACTGCGCTGGCCACTCCATTACAGATAGAATACCAGATGCCTGCTTCTTCCCTAAATAGTTCTTGCATAATGTGGAGGTGTGCTTTGGGTCATTGTCCTGTTGTAGGATGAAATTGGCTCCAATCAAGCGCTGTCCACAGGGTATGGCATGGCGTTGCAAAATGGAGTGATAGCCTTCCTTATTCAAAATCCCTTTTACCTTGTACAAATCTCCCACTTTACCAGCACCAAAGCAACCCCAGACCATCACATTACCTCCACCATGCATGACAGATGGCGTCAGGCACTCTTCCAGCGTCTTTTCTGTTGTTCTGCGTCTCACAAATGTTCTTCTGTGTGATCCAAACACCTCAAACGTCGATTCGTCTGTCCATAACACTTTTTTCCAATCTTCCTCTGTCCAATGTCTGTGTGCTTTTGCCCATATTAATCTTTTCCTCTTATTAGCCAGTCTCAGATATGGCTTTTTCTTTGCCACTCTGCCCTGAAGGCCAGCATGCCGGAGTCGCCTCTTCACTGTAGACGTTGACACTGGCGTTTTGCAGGTACTATTTAATGAAGCTGCCAGTTGAGGACCTGTGAGGCGTCTATTTCTCAAACTAGAGACTCTAATGTACTTGTCTTGTTGCTCAGTTGTGTAGCGGGGCCTCCCACTTCTCTTTCTACTCTGGTTAGAGCCTTTTTGTGCTGTCCTCTGAAGGGAGTAGTACACACCGTTGTAGGAAATCTTCAATGGTTAAGAAACTTTCTAAATGCTGTTTTGAATACCTTGAGGGTACAGTTTTTAAAATGGGGTGATTTATGGGGGTTTCTAATATATAGGCCACTCAAAGATACTTTAGAACTGAACTGGTCCCTAAAAAAATAGGCATTTGAAATTTTCTTGAAAATTTAAGAAATTGCTACTAGACTAGTAATAAGCCATATAACATCCTAGAAAAATTAAAGGACGTTCAAAAAATTATGGTAACATAAAGTAGACATATGGGAAATGTTAATTAGTAACTATTTTGTGTGGTATTACTATCTGTCTTTCAAGCAGATACATTCAAATTTAGAAAAATGACAATTTTGTACATTTTCTCAAAATTATGGTGTTATTCACAAATAAGCAATGAATGTATCGACCAAATTTTACCACTGATATAAAGTACAATATGCGATGAGAAAACTGTTTCAGAATCGCTTGGATAGGTGAAAGCATTCCAAAGTTATTACACCACCAAGTGACACATGTCAGATTTGAAATATAGAGCTCTATCAGGAAGTCCAAAAGTGGCTACGGTGGGAAGGGGTTAAAAAAGATGAACAGCTAAAAACAATAAAACCATTTTTTTACCATTAAAGTGGTTTTATTTTTTAAAAGTGTAAAAAAGTAAAAATACACATATATGGTATCGCCATGATCATAATGACCTGAACAATAATAGAATGTAATTTAAAGTGCAAGGTGAAAGATGTAAAAAACCGTCAAAAAACAATGGAGGAATTGCTATTTATTCATTGTCCCCCTTAAAAAATAATAATAAAAGTTAATAAGTCCCATGTACCCCAAAATGGTACCAATAAAACTACACCTCGTCCCACAAAATCAAGCCCTTATATGGTTACTTCGATGGAAAAAATGCATTTGTACCCTAAAATGTGCCATTATAAAATAGAACTCAAAATCCTGCAAAAAGCAAGTCCTCATACAGCTATGATGATGGAAAAATAAAAAGTTATGGCTCATTGGTGTAACGTCTAGGGCCGGGGGTCGCCGTCCTGACTTACCTCTTGACGATCCCGGCCATGGACATCCCTCTTCACGGCGTCGCTCCCTCTAGGGAGACGCCGGCACTGTCTTCCGGGTCCTCGGACTGATTCCTGCAGGGCGCGTGCGCCCGCGCTTGCACGGCCTTAAAGGGCCAGTACACGTCCAGCTGTCACCTATCAATTATTAGCCCAAATGGCTGCTGGACTATAATTAGGAGTTCTGTCCACTGGTTCCTTGCCTGAGCGTTGTTGTATACCCTAGTTTGTCTTGATAAAGGTCTCCCAGCATGACAGGATCATGTCCTTGTGGCAGTAGACTCTATGGCACAGCATCTAGGTGCGCTAGTTACTTCCGTCACCACTCCAATTCAAGCTCCTCCGATTGACCCTCCTGCTACACCTCCTGGCAGCCACAGTTCGGACTCTCGGTTCTTGCTGCCATTGCCACCTGGGTTTCATGGTGACACAAGTTTGTGCAGGGGGTTTCTGAATCAATGCCAAATCCATTTCACTCTGCACGCCAAAGCATTTCCTTCGGACGGAACCAGGATCACCTTCATTATATCCCTACTCGCCAGCAAGGCCCTGGCATGGGTGAATCCAATTTGGAAGCGACAGGGACCCGAGACTCGAGACTTCCAGGGGTTTGTGCGGTTGTTCCGTTCTGTATTTGAGGAGCCTGGACGAGCCTCATCGGCAGCCACTGCTATATTTAACCTGCGTCAGGAGGACGCCTCCGTGGGCGAATACACCATCGAGTTCCGGACTCTGGCAGGAGAATTGTCCTGGAACAATGAGGCCTTGGTAGCATCCTTCTGACATGGCCTATCGCCTGAGATGAAAGACGAACTGGCTGCTCGAGATCTCCCAGCTGCCCTGGATGACCTGATTCTACTGGCTACCCGTGTGGACATAAGGCTCAGAGAGAGATCCCAAGAGATTCTACAGGAGAAACAGCTTCCTAGACTGGCGCCCAACTTCCAGCAACCCCTCTTGCCTTTTTCTGCTGCTGCGCCCAAGGTTCCAATGCAGGTGGATCGGCTTAAACTATCCGTTTAAGAAAAACAGCACAGGTGCACCTTTGGACTCTGCCTATATTGCGGCCTCGCTGGCCATGTCGTGCGTTTGTGTTCCCAGAGGCCTAAGAAACCCCAATGCCTGGGATTGGTTGGAGAGACAACCCTGGGCGCTACTGCACTTAATAGAGAACTCTCTTCCAAGCTGTTTATTCCTGTGACCATCGTCGCTGGTGAGAGACCTCATCCAGTCTCTGCCTACCTGGACTCTGGCTCCGCAGCCAATTTTATCTGTCAAGACCTTGTGGATCTTCTTCATTTGCCACTGTTTTGCTGTAGAGACCATTGATCGTTGCCTCGGTAGATGGACTGCCTTTGCCTGACCCAGTATTGTCTGTGACCAAGCCTTTGAGACTCCAAGTGGGAGCTCTTCATTCTGAGCTCATTTCCTTGTATGTCCTGTCCAAGGCCGTCAACCCCGTGCTGCTGGGTTTGCGTTGGCTCCGTCTTCACACCCCAGTCCTGGATTGGAACTCCGGAGAGGTTCTCCAGTGGGGCCCCAAGTGTCTAGACCGCTGTCTGGGTCATGTCCATCCATCCTAGCCTTCTCCGCATTAGTCATTGACAGGGTTGCCTCCTTGTTACTCTCAGTTCGCTGCTGTCTTCGACAAAAAGGAGGCAGAGATATTGCCACCACATCGAGAATACGATTGTCCTATCGACTTGGTTCCTGATTCGTCTCCTCCTCGCGGTAGAGTATACCCTCTCTCCTTGCCAGAGACCCAGTCTATGTTGGCCTACATTAAAGAGAATCTGAAGAGTGGCTTCATATGAAAGCCGGGTTTTTCTTTGTCAAAAAGAAGGATGGATCCCTTCGACCCTGCATTGACTACCGAGACCTCAATCAGATCACGGTGAAGAACAGGTACCCTTTGCCGTTGATTTCTAAGCTCTTTGATCATATACGGGGGGCGAAAAAACTTTCCAAGCTTGATCTGCGGGGTGCTTACAATCTAATCCGGATCCATCAGGGTGACGAGTGGAAGACTGCATTTAACACACGTGATGGACACTACGAATAATTGGTCATGCCCTTCGGCCTGTGTAATGCTCCCGCAGTATTTCAAGAATTTGTGAATGATATTTTTCGTGACCTCCTCTATGTATGTGTTGTGGTGTATCTCGATGATATCTTGATTTTTTCCCCAGATCTTGTGACTCATCAGGGCCATGTCCGCCAGGTCTTGCTTAGATTAAGGGAGAATCATCTTTACGCCAAGTTGGAGAAGTGCGTGTTCCAAGAGAAGTCTCTTCCCTTCCTGGGCTATATCATCTCTGATCAAGATCTCAAGATGGACCCTGAAAAGGTCAAGGCTGTCCTGGAGTGGCCACGTCCCCAACACTTAAGGGCCATACAACGCTTCCTGGGATTCGCCAACTTCTACAGACTGTTCATTCCTAACTTCTCTTCTCTGACAGCCCCCATCTCTACCCTCACTAAGAAGGGTATGAATGCCAAGGTATGGGCTCCAGAGGCGGAAATCGCATTTGAAACCTTAAAAAAGGCTTTCACGTCAGCTTCTATACTTCACCACCCTGATGTATCCTTACAGTTTTCATTGGAGGTGGATGCCTCCTCTGTTGGTGCCGGTGCACTACAGTTCCAGAGGGGTTCGAAAGGCAAGACGATAGTATGTGGTTACTACTCCAAGCTGTTTTCTTCTGCAGAGCGCAACTACTCGATTGGAGATCAGGAGTTACTGGCCATCAAGCTGGCCCTGCTGGAGTGGAGACACCTACTGGAGGGCGCAGCTCATCCTATCCTGGTCTTCATGGACCTCAAGAATGTGACCTACCTACAGACGGCTCAACGGCTGAATCCTCGTTAAGCCAGGTGGTCATTGTTTTTAGAAAGGTTCCGGTTTGAAATCCACTACCGACCTGCCGACAAGAATGTGAGGGCCGATGCCTTGTCTAGGTCATTTGAGACAGAGGACACTGTGGAGTCCCCACAGAATATTATCGATCCTTCCTGCATCTACTCTATTAACCCTCTGCAGGTTGGAGACATTCCTTTGGGAAAAACTTTTGTACGGCTGGCAGACAGAAGAGGAATCCTTTGCTGGGGTCACAGTTCCAAGCTGGCAGGTCACACAGGCACCCGTAAGACCCGAGACCTAATTGCCCGTCAGTTCTGGTGGCCTACGCTGCCCAAAGACGTCTTGGACTTTGTTTCCTCCTGTACGGTGTGTGCAGCAAACAAGGTTGCCCACTCCGGACCAGCCGGTCTGCTCCAACCACTGCCCGTGCCCAATGCCCCATGTCGGCATATTGCAATGGACTTCGTCACAGAACTGCCTCTCTCTGCGGGATGCATTGTGATCTGGGTGGTGGTGGATCATTTTTCTAAAATCGCTCATTTTGTTCCTCTGACTGACCTGCCTTCTGTCACTCGACTGGCTGATCTCTTCATGCAACACATCTTCCGTCTGCATGGATTACCCCTGCATATTGTCTCAGATCGAGGGGTCCAGTTCACCTCAAAGTTCTGGAGAGCTCTCTGCGGCCTACTCAATGTAAAGTTGGACTTCTCCTTAGCTTACCACCCTCATTCCAATGGACAAGTTGAGAGGATTAACCAAATTATGGAGAACTATCTGCGGCACTTTGTCTCTAGACGACATGATGACTGGGTGCAGCTTCTCCCGTGGGCGGAGTTCTTTTATAATAACCATACCAGTGAGTCCACCACCTCCAGTCCATTCTTCATAGTCTACGGTCAACATCCTCGAATACCCCTGCCCGGTGCTACTATGTCTCAGGTGCCTGCAGCCGACTCTACCTTCAGGAACTTTCTGCAGATATGGCAGCAGACAAGATCTTCTATTCTGCTGGCGGTGGATCGCACGAAGAGAAAGGCAGACACTAAAAGACGAGAGCCTCCCCAGTTTCTTCCAGGTACAAAGGTCTGGCTGTCTTCCAGGAATATCCGGCAGAGGGTGCCATCCTGCAAGTTTGCTCCCAGGTTCCTTGGACCCTTCGAGATTCTACTACAGATCAATCCTGTGTCGTAGAAGCTCTGACTGCTTCCTACCCTCAAGATTCCTAACTCCTTCCACGTCTCCTTGCTGAAACCCATGGTCCTGAACTGCTACTCCAGGACTCCTAGTTCCGCAGTGATTCCTGGTGGAACTTTCGAAGTGAGGGAGATCCTGGCCACCAAGAAAGTAGGAAGTTTTACTTGGTGGATTGGAGGGGATTTGGCCCAGAGGAGAGGTCTGGGAGCCAGAGGAGAACATCGATGCTCCTGTCCTCGTGAAGAAATTTCTTTCCCGCTCTGGTCCCAAGAAGAGGGGGCGTAAGTTGGGGGATACTGTAACGTCTAGGGCCGGGGGTCGCCGTCCTGACTTACCTCTTGACGATCCCGACCGTGGACATCCCTCTACACAGCATCAGCTCCCTCCAGGGAGACGCCGGCACTGTCTTCCGGGTCCTTGGACTGATTCCCGCACGGCGCGCGCGCCCGCGCGTGCACGGCCTTAAAGTGCCAGTACACGTCAGCTGTCACCTATCAATTATCAGCCCAGATGGCTGCTGTACTATAATTCGGGGCTCTGCCCACTGGTTCCTTGCCTGAGCGTTGTTGTATACCCTAATTTGTCTTGCTAAAGGTCTCCCAGTGTTTTCCAGTTCCCAGTGTTACCCGTTCCTGCTGCCTGTACCCTGTATCCCGTGCTATCGTATCTACAGTGAGAGTCAAGTCGTCACCTGCTGTGAAAGTCAAGTCATGTCTTTCCGCTGCATCCGCGGCGTCACCTGCTGTGAAAGTCAAGTCATGTCTTCCCGCTGCATCCACGGCGTCACCTGCTGTGAAAATCAAGTCGTGCTCCCGCTACTGTCTACTTTGCCTCAGGTACTTGTTCAGAACTATAGACATTGTTCGGTACCTTGTTGGCCAGCTGCTACCCCACTATGCGGTACGGCCCAGTGGGTCCACACCCCGCGCTGTGACAATTGAATGCAACAATGGAGAAATGAAAAAAAAACTTGCTTGTCATTAACCCCTTCACGACATCCATACGGCTATATACGTTCTAACTGACGATGCCTTGTGCAGTTGACACGTATATAGACATTTGCAGCGTGCATCGGGGTTTAATAAATGCAGAAGCTGCTTCAGCGTGAGCAGCTCTGCACTAATCTATGTGTCGGATTTCTTTACAAGTGCCGACACCTCTTTCACTTAATTTCATAAAACAAACATGTGTTTTTTTAATGAAACTAAAGTTACAAGTGCAGCTCTGCTCACAATGAAGCAGTCTGCACGTTTCTCTTCTCTCTCTCTCTCTCTCTCTCTATCTCTCTCTCTCTATATATATATATATATATATATATATATATATATATATATATATATATATATATAAAAGCAGTAAATAGGCAGCACTCACAAAGGCTTATGGTGAAAAAAGTGGGTGCTTTATTGACCCCAAAAGTGCAACGTTTCGGCTCACACAACCTGAGCGCACTAGTGATTGGTATTATAAACCCATAGACATTCGCAGTATCCCCATGTGGTGCTACTGAGATGAACCCTTATCTCCTATAGAAGTAATACTACAGGAGATCACCGCAAGGCATCTATTGGGAAATGCCATAATCTTTTTAATCACACAATCACCAAGTTAGTTTGGAGAATCAGATTCCCCAGCATAAAACTATGGCTACATTCACACGACAGTGAAAAAAAATGAACATTACAAACTGATCAACTGTCAGTTTTTCATGGCCATTTTGCATCAGTGTGTCTCTAAATTTTCAGCCATTTCCAGTCCGTCTGTCAATTTTTAATGGCCGTTTGACATCCGTTTTGCATCAGTTTTTCATGGCCATTAAAAAAACTGATGAATTTCATTGGTCAGGCATTTTTGTCCCAGCCTCCTGAAAACGCTTAAAGGAATATTACATGTTCACCTAGACACTATTTACAGCCTCCCTGTATATGATGCCACACACCTCCCTGTATATGATGCCACACACCTCACTGTATATGATCCCACATACCTCCCTGTATATGATGCCACACACCACCCTGTATATGATGCCACACACCTCCCTGTATATGATGCCACACACCTCCATGTATATGATGCCACATACCTCCCTGTATATGATGCCACACACCTCCCTGTATATGATGCCACACACCTCCCTGTATATGGTGCCACAAAGTTCCCTGTATGTGATGCCACACACCTCCCTGTATGTGATTCCAAACACCTCCATGTATGTGATGCCACACACCTTCCTGTATGTAATGCCACACACCTCCCTGTATATGATGCCACACACCTCCCTTTATGTGATGCCACACACTTACCTGTATGTGATGACACACACTTCCCTGCTTGTGATGCCACACACCTCCCTGTAGATGATGCCACACACCTCCCTGTAGATGATGCCACGCAGCCTCCCTGTAGGTGATGACACACAAACTCCCTGCTTGTGATGCCACACACTTCCCTGTATGTGATGCCACACACTTCCCTGTATGTGATGCCACACAGCCCCGATGTAGATGATGCCACACAGCCCGACATGAATGCCCTACATACTCACCGATGCAGCGCTGTCTTCTTCATGTAAGGTCTCTCGTCTTCACTGTATCTGCGAAGGCGAGGCGATGACACTCACCGATGCAGCTCGTTTTCATGTGTGGTCTCTCGTTTTCACGGGATCTGCGAAGGCGGCGCGATGTCATTGTCGCATCGCCTTCGCAGAACCTGTGAGACTAGAGACCACACCAGAAAAAGACAGCGCTGCATCGGTGAGTATGTGTCATGGAGCCGCTGATAGCCAGCAAGAGAACTAGTAGTTCCCTTGCCAATCCCAATGTCACAGATCAATTTTTAACGGTTGTTACATGTATTGACAGCCGTTAAAAACGGATCTATAGACTTCTATGGGGGCCGTCTAGCCGTGAAAATGGCCAAAAATAGGACATGTCCTATTTTTGGACGTCCATTATTCACGGGCCGTTAAAAACAGCCATGTGAATACACCCATAGAACATCATTGTTCTGAAAACGGCCGTGTGATGCCCGTTAAAAGAACGTCCGTCACACAGACGTTTTTCACTGTCGTGTGAATAAGGCCTAAAACCTGCAGACTGTGACTTTAATACACAAAACAAGATTTACATTTTTTATTATGTGAAAAAAACTGTAAAACTGTACCGTGCCAATAACCTTTGGTTTGGCACCACAACACCTCTTCTATCCTGACAAGCTGCCTAAAATATAGTCTAATAAAAAGAAGGCCCCACAATACAATAGGTGCTCCTTCACTGTGTTCAGTCCAGTAGCCTACTAGGGCCACGTATGGGATATTTCTAAAAACTGCAGAATCTGGGCAATAAATATTGAGTTGTATTTTTCTGTTAACACTTGATGTGTTACAGAAAAAAAATGATTGGAGTTGAATTTCTGCAAAATAAAAAAAATAAAAATTTGTCAATTTCACCCCCACTTTGCTTTAATTCCTGTGAAACGCCTAAAGGGTTAAGAAACAATCTAAATGCTCTTTTGAATACTTTGAGGGGTAAAGCTTTTAAAATGGGGTGATTTTTTCGAGTTTCTAATATATAAGTCCACTCAAAGCTACTTCAAGAAATTGCTGCTTAACTTATAAGCCAAATAATGTCCTAGAAAAATAAAAGGACATTAAAAAAATGATGCAAACATAAAGTAGACATATGGGAAATGTTAATTAGTAACTATTTTGCATGATATTACTATCTGTCTTACAAGCAGGTACATTCAAATTAGGAAAAATGCTATTTTTTGCAAATTTTCTCTAAATGTTGTTGTTTTTCCACAAGAAAACATTGAATATATCGACCAAAATTTTACCCCTGACATAAAGTACAATGTGTCATGAGAAAACAAACTCAGAATTGCTTGGAAATGTAGAAGCCTTCCAAAGTTATTACCACTTCGTTATGGAATTTGTTTGTCTCAGTATATGTGTGACACTTTCCTGATGATTTTTTTCTTACTGTAGACTAGTTGCTTGTAATTTAGATTCATTCTGTTCTTGATATAACAGAAATTGGCAGTAGATTCACTGATATCCAGGTGAGCTTTCACTTATACTCTTCAGCTAATAACAAGCAGCAGGGGCAGACATATCATATGTGCATTGTATGCAGCTGCACAGGGACCCAGCAGATAAAAGGGCCCCTGATATATTAAAAGCAGCTTCCTATTGTCTATTAGATCGCATGTAAGGGACTGATCTAAAAAAAATATTGTAGCTTATAATCATTGGGTTATTTTTAGAGAGGCATATGGGGAGTGCTCTATAATAAGCTATTGGAGAGTGAGGGCCCATAAACTGTTCTTATACAGGGGCCCTCTGCTGTCTGTGTTCCATGATGAGACAGATCTGTATTGTAGGCACTGTGGGAAGGTTAGGAGTAGCCTAAGCTTTTGCTGAAACTCTGCAAGAATAAAGCATTAAAAATACTATTGGTATGAAAATAAGAATACACATCAATGACAAGAAAGAACAACATTTTATTGTTAACAATACACATATTAAAAGCACTTACAATTGTATACATTTTTACAGGGATGAGACATTATTAATGCCATGGTCCAAAAGGAAAAGTATGATATAACATTATAGATCTAAAAGTCAAAAAGGAACAACATGGGTTCAGTTATCTCTTGAAGTTACAAAGTGGATGCAGATCCCACTCCCAATAAAGATAAATATATGTTATATAATAATGACAAAGAAAATATCTGTGCAAGTCTGGCTGCTAATAATTCCGTAGGTACTGTGTTATGATGAAAAATGTCCTTTAATGCATTGGTCAGGGATGGAGCTTAGAGAAGAAATGCAGGATTTGGAAAACTCTTCTTCCCATACATCTTAGGGTGGTCAGACAGACCTGCATTGGAAATTGCACATGTGTGGAGGGTAATGGGGGTATATATGTATCTGAATCCTAGAGAATTGTGGGTAAGATGGGTAACAGAGGGTCAGTTATTTTCATGATAACTATCATGGTGGTGAGACACTTTTAAAAGTAGTACATTGAAGCTATTAAAGATCATTGAGCAG